>NW_006922543.1:185728-186972 GCF_000298275.1 Orycteropus afer afer
TGATTGAAAATACCATGGCTTATGTCAGGTGCACCTAAGTCCTCAAAGTGACATCGTTGCTCTTCAATACTTCAGAGGTCTTTGGCAGCATTTTTGCCCAGTGCAACATGTGGTTTGATTCCTCGTCTGCTGCTTCCATGGGCATTGACTGTGGATCCAAGTCAAAGGAAATCCTTGAGAAGTTCACTGTTTTCATTGATTATGATGTTGCTTATTGGTCCAGGGTGAGAATTTTTGTTTTCTTTATGTCGAGATGTAATCCATGCTGAAGGCTGTAGTCTTCGATCTTCATCCAGTAAGAAGTGCTTCAAGTTCTCTTTGCTTTCAGCAAACAAGTCTGTATCACTTGGAAATTGCAGGTTGTTAATGAGTCTTCCTCTAATCCTGATGCTGCCTTCTTCTTCACATCTTCTAGCTTCTTGGGTTATTTGCTCAGCATACTGACTGAATAAGTATGGTCAAAGGACACAATGCTGGCACACACCCTTCCTAATTTTAAACCATGCAGTATCCCCTTGTTTTGTTCAAACAACAGCCTCTTTGTGTATATATAGGTTCCTCATGAGCACAATTAAATGTGCTGGAATTCCCATTTTTTGCAGTGTTATCAATAATTTATTATGAGCCATACAATCAAATGTCTTTGTATAGTCAATAAAACACAAGTAAACATCTTTCTGGTATTCTCGGCTTTGGGCCAAGAGACATCTGACATCAATAATTCCATATCTCCTTCTGAATCCAATTTTAATTTCTGTAGATTTTACCTAATGTGCTTTTTCTGTTCCAGGATCACACCCACCCAGGACACCACATTGCATGTCTCCTTAAACTCCTTTGGGCTAAGACAGTTTCTCAGACTTTCCTGTGTGCTTTGACCTTGATGCTGGTCAGGGATTTTGTAGAATGTCCCTCTATTGGAATTTGTCTGATAATTTTTTTCATGGTTGGATTTAAGGTGTGGAGTGTGGACAGGGGGCAGCTGCACCATCACTGCCTCCAGGGTAGGAGGAGAGAGGACACCCCAACCTTGACCCTTGAGAACTAATCTCCAGCTTCCCTGCCTATGGTACCCTACATGGGTCAATGCCTTTGCAAGGCAAATCTGAAGCAACCTTGGGTGGGGAGGGAGCTATGACCAGCAGTTTCCTGAGGCTCTGCTCTTTTAGGTGTTGTAGCCCTCATAGTGCCCCCATAAGCATGTATAGGAGAGCTGGGGAGGCTTCAGGATGCTCTGTGCTGCC
>NW_006922543.1:187607-189703 GCF_000298275.1 Orycteropus afer afer
TAAGTGTTGCATCACCAGGCTTCCTTTCCCCTCCCTAAGTGTTTTCAACAGATTCTTGTGTTTGATCTTCCAAGAATCCTGCCTCCTGCAGTAGCTTTTGATATTTACAGTGTCGGATGAGGAAACTGAGTCCCAAGCAGGCTAAGCAAGTTGTTAAAGGTCACATAACTAGGGCGTGTAGCAAGTTTATGGAGTTTATGAAGCTCTGAGGACCCTTTGGGGAGATCTTTTTCCACATTCTCATTTCATGTGTAATGAAGCTGAGAGCACAGAGGTAAGCTCTGTTCATGGCCACAGAGCTGGACAGCGAGTCACCGTCTACTGCTCCAGGGCACTGTGTGAGTCTCCTAGGGCTGCCCTAACATGACCTGCAGTGGGTGTCTTAAAATGACAGAAATGTATTGTCTCCCAGTCCTGGAGGCCAGGAGTCTGAACTCAGGGTATGCCTGGTCTGTGCTCTCCGTGAAGGCTCTAGGAAAATATCCCTCTTTGTGTCTTCTATTTTCCGGTGATTCCAGCTGTCCTTGGCTTCCAGCTGCAGAATAGCTGTTATCTCTATTGCCATCTTCACATGGTATTCTCTACCTCTGGGTATTCATCGGAGCCTCTTCTCTTTTTATAAGGATGGGCTACTCTAGTACGGCCTCGTGGTAACCCAACTGATGACATCTGCAAAGACGCTGTTTCCAAACAGGGTCCCAATCACAGGTACCAGGCTTAGGACTTAAATGTGTATGTATATATATTTGTCTTTGTGTGCCATCAACTTGATTCTGGTGCATAGCGACCCTATATGAGAGAGTAGAGCTGCCCCATAGAGTCTCCTAGGTGGTAATCTTTGCAGGAGTAGACTGTTCGGTCTTTTTTCCTAAAGAAGGAGTGAATGGATTCAAACCACTCCTTTTGATTAGTATCCCAGTGCTTAACTATTGTGGCATGAGGGCTACTTAAACGTTTAGGAAGGCACAATTCAATCCATAAAATATATGATGCAACTCCAAGTATGTTGATTTAACAAAATTGTAATTATCTCGACTCTATGAAACTCTTTTACTTAGGCCCATGTTGTGATGTTATTCATCTCTTCAACATGTGGGTGAACAGATAAATACTTGAGCTTCTAAAGGAAGCATCTAGAAATTTCTAGAATCTCCCATCTTCTTAGATTTGTCTTCCAGCCCCCAAAAGCACTAGGCCTTGCCATCCATAGGAGCAATGGTGGGAAGATGTGGTAAGGGAGCTACCCACTAATGTAGGCCCCTTCCTCCATCTCAGTCCCATCTTTTTCAGGCCCAGAGGCAGGTAGGGCTGCAGTCTGGGACAGGATTTCTTCCTCTCACTTAGGAGCCCCACCTGCAGTGGATCGATATCTGCTGGGCTTCTGTCCAAGAGAACACTTAGAAGTGTTTGCTGCAGTGTGGGGTGATGCCCTGGGCCTATCCCTTCAAATCCTCAGCACCTGCCAATGACCCCTCACTGCTGCTAATTGAAGAGCAGTGAAGGTTAATGGCTAGGCCTAACACTTTGGGGGGGGCTGGAAGCCAAGTCTAAGAAGATAGAGGCTTCCAGAAGCTTCTAGATGCTTCCTTTAGCAGCTTGGCTATCTATCTATCTGTTCATTTGCTAGTTGAGAGGATGAATCATCTCAGCCCAAGAACTGGCTTTGCACTTAGCAAATCTTCCATTTCTGAGTCATGTCTGGTCTTTATAAGCAGGCTACTCTGCAAAGCTCGTACCCACATCTCTCATGCACCACACTTTAAAGTCGAGGGCAGAGCCTGTCACTGCTGCAGGACAGACAGAATTCTGGCTCATACTGGACCAGTAGCTTGCCAAAGATGAAACCCAAAGCCCACTTCTGTATTTATCAATATCTATCTTTCTGAATGCAAATTCTAAAACATTTGATTCTGAATGACGTCCACACTGCCATCTGCCTCTTCTGGATTTTCTGATGGTTCTTGGGTTTGGGAGGTTCCGACACCTGGTTTTGCATCTTGGCATGCTCACACAGCTCAACACCGCCAGTGGCAGTAGCAACAGTGACATTACGGAGCAGGAACCAGGAAGTCAGCAGCTGTGGACCAAAGTCCATA
>NW_006922543.1:193418-195319 GCF_000298275.1 Orycteropus afer afer
TCAGACAATGTTTCACTGCTATTCACAAGGTTTTCCAGCACTATGTCAGCCAATGCTATTCATTGGTTTTCCAGCACTATGTCAGTTCCATGCTATTCATAAGATTTTCAGTGGCCAAATTTTTCAGAAGTAGACCAACACATCTATCTTAGTCTGGAATCTCCACAGAAACCAGTAAACCATGAATGAACCTGCTGGTGTTTGAAGTCCTGCTGACATAGCTTCCAGCATCACAACAACGTGCGAGTACAACACACTGACAGAGGAGCAGTAGTTGCCTGGTGTACGAGATGCCTTTGGACTTGCTGAGCTTGGGAGGTTTTCTTTCATTAGGTATTTTGACATTGTTGCTGCAACAGTTGATCTGTTGCTCTTTCTGGTCCCATTTTCTTGTGCACGTGCAAATCTCTGTCTCCACCCTCTAAATCTTCCATTTTCTCTTGGAGATCTTTCTGCATTTTGCACTTTCACTCTTCATCCTCTGAAGTAGTCTCAAGTCACACTTTATTGCCATTATCTTCACTTTCTGCAGGGTGGGCTCTGCTCTTAGTAAGCCTGAACTGATATTATGTCTGTGAATTGTCTTTTTTTTTTTTTTTTTTAATGTCTTAACTACTGCTTCATCTCAGAATAACAACTCACCATTGTAATTTGAACTTGTTTTTATAGAATTCACCTTCCTTGCAACTCCTTGGAGGTTAAGTGGCATGCAGCTAACAATTTGATGCTGACACTTCAATTAAATGCCAGGAAGCCACCAGTTAACAGCTGTTTATTTAGTCTCTGCTGTGGGTGCAGGGAGTCCGTGGGTGGTGCAAATGGGTAGGCACTGGATCACTACTGAAAGATGTGCACTTGGAATCCACCCAAAGGTACCTCAGAAGAAAGACCTGGCCATCTGCTTCTGAAAGGACCCCACCACTGAAAACCCTTTGGACTGTAGTTCCAGTCTGCATGTGTTGGGTCGCCATAGATCAGAATAGACTCCATGGCAACACTTTTGATGCACAATTTTCTACCCAAGCACAACTCTTGAAAGTGGGGAGAGGGAGCTCTATAGGGAAAAAATAGAGTTGAAAATTCTTCTCATGCTTTGCTCAGGCAGAACCCAATGCATGGATCACATTCTCGAGACTGATGTGGAAGCAAAGCTTCAGCTCTCAGGTCCACTTGAGGCGATCAAAAGTCAAATACTTTTATCAAATAAACAGTTATCATGTTGACTCTGACATGTGAAGACCCACGTGTATCAGAGTAGAATTGCACCCCTTGGGATTTCCAGTGGCTGGGTTTTCAGAAGGTGGTCACCATGTCTTTCCTCTGAGGTACCTCTGGCTGGGCTCCAGCCTCCCACCTTCCAGTTGCTGCCTGCATGAGTTAACCATTTACCCACCTAGGGACCCAAAATGAAAACATGTGTGGCGAAAACTGCTTTGTACTTCTCTTATGTGCTGTTCATTTATACCACATAATATTTTCACATTTGGTTTCTCTCTCTGTTCTCTTATCCCTGAACGAGGGCCAGATTGATCCAAACCTATAGCTGGCTCTGAACATTGTGTAAACTCTCCCTGGGACTCTCCCAGTTCCCAATCTTCATAGTACTTATATTTCTAATTCAATATTTAGATGGCTAAGCAGAGAGGAAGCAGGTCTGCATGGATTCTTGGCACACATGAAACACACTATATCACCTTCTGCCTCCTTCATTGATTTCCTTCATTAAGGAGTGTCTTGCTGATTTCAAAAGACCTTTTCCAACACCTGGTTCATCCTCCACTTAAAGGGAAGTTGGGCCACTCTTCCGTGGGTTTTCCCATCAATTGAGTTAAATTTGGCAAGTATTTACTGAGTATCTGCTAAATGGTGCCATTGTTCAGTGGTAGAGTTCTCACCTTCCA
>NW_006922543.1:195829-206087 GCF_000298275.1 Orycteropus afer afer
CCAACACCGTATCCATTTGTTAAAACATCTCAGTGGGTATTCCATCAATTGCAGAACCTTGTTTTCACCAATCCCTGCACCTTGGACTTCTTCCTTCAATACCAACGGTTTTTGATCTTATGCTACCTCTTTAAATGGTTGAACGTTTACTAATTCTTTTTTGGTACACTGACTCTGTGTATTCCTTCTATCTTCTTCTTCTTCTTTTTAAATTGTGATTTGGGTGAAAGTTTACATAGCATATTCATTTTTCATTCAACAGTTCATACACGTTTTGTTTCATGACACTGATTGTAATCCCCACAATGTAACAGCTTTCTTAACACTTCCTCTCTGTGGTTACCTTTCTCCTGTGTCCTTCTTTCCTTCAATCTTCTTTTGATGCTTCCTGCATTTTAAAATAATTTGCTCTTAGAACCCTTCAATATTGCAACTCAAGGCTTGAAATTTTTCTTCAGTTCTTTCAGCTTGAGAAATGCTGAGGGTGTTCCACCTTTGATTTTCTAGTTCCAGGTCTTTACACATTTCTTTATAATATTTTACTCTTCTCAAGCTGCCCTTTGAAATCTTCTGTTCAGTTCTTTTACTTCATCATTCCTTCCATTTGCTTTAGCTACTCTCCATTCAAGAGCAAGTTTCCGAGTCTCTTCTGACATCCATTTTGGTCTTTCTTCCTTTCCTGTCTTTTTAATGACCTTTTGCTTTTTGCATATATGATGTTCTTAATGTCATCTCACAACTTGTCTGGTCTTCAGTCACTGGTATTCATTGTGTCAAATCTGTTCTTCAGATGGTCTCTAAATTTAGGTGGGATATAATCAAGGTTGTATTTTGGCTCGTGTGGACTTGTTTTAATATTTTTCAGCTTCAACTTGAACTTGCATATGAGTAAGTGGTGGTCTGTTCCACAATCAGCTCCTGGCCTGTTCTGACAGATGAGGTTGAGTCTCTCTATCACCTCTTTCCACAGATGTAGTTGATTTTATTTTTGTGTATTCCACATGGTGAGGTCCACGTGTACAGTCACCATTTATGTTGTTGTAAAAATGTGTTTGCAATGAATAAGTTATCAGTCTGGCAAAATTCTATCATGATGTCTCCAGTGTTACTTCTATCACCAAGGCCATATTTTCTGACTACCGATGCTTCTTTGTTTCCACCTCTCACATTCTAATCACCAGCACATCTTACCTGTATGTCTGGTCAATTTCAGATTGCAGAAGTTGATACAAATCTCCAATTTCTTCATCTTTGGCTTTAGTGGTTGGTGCATAAATTTGAAGAATAGTAGTATTATCTGGTCTTCCTTGTACATGTATGGATATTATCTTATCACTGACAGTATTGTACCTCAGGACAGATCTTGAAATGTTCTTTTTGACAATTAATGGGTTGACATTCCTCTTTAATTTGTCATTCCCAGAATAGTAGATCATATGATTAGCCCACTCAAAGTGGCCAATACTAGTCCATTTCAGCTCACTAATGCCTAGGATATCTCTTTTAGTGTTCCATTTCATTTTTGACAACTACCAATCTTCATAGATTCATACTTTTTATATTCCACATTTCAATTATTAATGAATGTTTGCAGCTCTTTCTTCCCGTTGTGAGTTGTGCCCCATCAGCGAATGAAGGTCCAGAGAACTTTACTCCATCCACGTCATTGAGGTTGACTCTACTTTGAGGAGGTAACTCTTCTCCAGTTGTATTTTGAGTGCCTTCCAACCTGAAAGGCTCATCTTGCACCGTTTCAGGCAATGTTTCACTGCTATTCTTTTTTAAAAATTTATTTTAAGAGCTTATTTTACTTTCAATGTTACGTGTACATTTAGTTTCACTCCCCATTTACTATGTCCAACCTTAACCCAGTCTCCTCCCTTCCTTACCCTGTAACCCTCCCCCTGTGCCCCTCATATTTATACACTCCTGTTTGCCCTGCATTTCCTCAATTTGAATGTTGGTCCTCTGGTATCCCGTGGTCTATTGCTCTAAGGGATGTATTACCATAGAGTATGTGGGTGCTGCATCCTGGGTTGAGTGGTCTGCATGTACATCTTGTTAACTATTGGGCTGAGAGCCAGCCCCTGGGAGTGAGTTTTATTCCAGGAGAAGAATGTATTCCAGGGCCCTAGTATTGGGGGTCTTACCAGACTCCATCTGACCAGTAATTCTGGTCATTATTGAGTATTTGGTTTTTGTTCCATGTTTTTCCTCTCACTCTATCCAGGATCTCCTGATTTGATCCTTTACTGAGTGGTTGGCATTGGTAGCTGGGCACTGCCTAGCTCTTGTCTTGAGGGCCATCATGTCCTAGGGCTGATTTCTTCCATATGCCCTTTTTTTTTTTTTTTTTTTATTCTTCTTCACTTCCAATGCTAGGAGACTATTAGCTACATCTTAGATTGCCACTTGAAAGCTTTTAAGACTCCAGTCACTACTCACCAATGTAGGAGGCGGAACAAGGCTTTTATGTATTTTGCTGTGCCCATTGACTCTGGTGTCCCCCAGTACTATGGTCCTGAGATGGTAGATCCATTGGATCCTCTCTCCCATAGTGTCTGGGTGTCTGTGAGACATTACTTTGTGTCTTTCTTCTATTGTTTCAGTAAGGAATGCAGGTATTTTGTATCACTGGTGTCTGTGCAAGATTAGCCTCAGCTGAATCTATCCTTGGTCTAGAGTATACTCCTGTTCACTGAACCCCATATGATCCTCTCAGATATTTATGTGTTTATCTGTAGCCTGGAGTTTGGTGTTAATGGTAATGCAGTATTGTGGACACATTGGTTGGTATAGCATCTGTCATCTATCTCTTATGTGAACAATTCAGTGTCCTCACATTTCCTAATGTTATCATGGTGGTCACAGACCCCTTCCATATATCCCTCCCCTTACCTACGTCAGCGTGTGGGCCCCAACTGGCCCAAAATTAATCCTTCCCCTTCTCTCCCCACCCCAGCAACCTACAAAATGAGTTCCCTTTCCCAAGCAAACCCTAAGGTTTTCAGTGGGCATTTTTTATTTTTTTCAGAAGTGGATGGTCTAGTCCTTCTTCCCAGTCTGTCTTATTCTGGAAGCTCCAGTGAAACCTGTACACCATGGGTGACATTTCTTGTATTTGAAATACTGGTGCCATAGCTTTCAGCATCACAGCAACATACAAGTCATCACAGTGCCATAAACTGACAGATCAGTTGTGGTCTTGTCTGTCTGACAAGAGGCAGTGGTTTGAAGAGAACAAGGGGATATTGAGTGGCTTAAAATTAGAAAAGATGTGTGTCAGGATTATATCTTTTTAGCATACTTATTCAATCTGTATGCTGAGCAAATAATCCAAGAAATTGGATTATATGAAGACAAAAATGGCATTAGGTTTGGAGGAAGACTCACTACCAACCTGTGACATGCAGATGTCACCACTTTGCTTACTGAAATTGAATGTGATTGGAAGCATTTACTGATGAAGATCAAAGACTACAGCTTTCAGTATGTGAAAGTATGTAAAGAAAATAAAAGTCCTCACAACTGGACCAATATGCAACATCATGATAAATGGAGAAAAGATTGAAGTTGTCAGGGATTTCATTTTACTTGGATCCATAATCAACACCCATGGAAACAGCAGCAAAGAAATCAGATGATGTATTGCACTGGCCAAATCTATTGTAAAAGACCTCTTTAAAGTGTTAAAGAGGAGCTCTGGTAGGTAGTGCTTAAGGCATTTGACAGCTAACCAGAAGGCTGGTGGTTCAAACCCACCAGCCACTCCTCCGAAGGAAGGTTGGGCAATCTACTTCCATAGTGATACCACCTTGGAAACCAAAGGAGGGGTTGCTATGGCCTGGGTCTGACTTGACAACACATAACAACACAAACAAAGTGTTAAAGAGCAAAGATGTCACTTTGAAGACTAAGGTTTGTCTGACCCAAGCCATAGCATTTTCAATAGCTTCATACGCATGTGAAAGCTGGACAATCTATATGGAAGATGCAAGAAGAATTGATATATATGAATTGTGGTGTTGGTGAAGAATACTGAAAATACCATGGAATGCCAGAAGAAAAAACAGATCTGTCTTGGAAGAAATACAACCAGAATACTCCTTAGAAACAAGAATGGGCAGACTTTATCTCATCTACTTTGGTCATGTGGGAAGGAACCAGTCCCTGGAGAAGGACTTTGTGCTTGGTAAAGTAGATAATAAAAAAAGGGAAGACCCTCAATGAGATGGAGTGACACAGTGGCTGCAAAGAAGGGCTCAAGCATAGCAAGGATTTTGAGGATGGGCTCGGCAGTATTTTTTTTTTTTTTTTTCTGTTGCACACAGGGTCACTATAATTTGGAGTCAACTTGATGGCACCTAATAGCAATGACAATGCATCTTACGTGCAGATACCATCCATCATCTGTCAGTGGAGGTTTGTGTGCTGCTCGGTTGGTGAACAGGTTTCCCATTCCACCTGTGAAATCCCAATGGATCACAACAGTCCGTTCCCAGTGTGCATGAGATCGCTACGAACTGGGGGCCAACTCAATGACTACCAACAACCTTTATATCTGTGAATGTGACCCTGATTGGAAATAGAAGTTTTCTTTTTTTTATGTAGGGAAGATCCTAAACCTAATACCTTCTGAGTTATAAAAATAGCAGGCTAGACACTGAGACATATACAGTGAAAACAGACACAGCGAGAGGACAAGCTAAAGGATCAAGATCACCAGCTGACACCAGAAACTAGGAGAGAGCTCCGCAGAAGGAATTAACATGGGCAAGACTCTGATTTGGACTTTCCGCCTCTAGAACTGTGAGGCAATGACTTCTCATTCTCTGAGGCGACCCATGTGTGGCATTTTGGTAATGACAGCATCAGAGAACTAAGACAGTTGTGGTCCTAGAACTTCCATAGTGGTCATGCTTGGAGGAGATGGCTGCATCTAGCCGAATTAGCCCTCTCTGAGCTGACCTGCAATGTAATCTCATGAACCAACCGAGGCAGGCAAGGAGCAGCCTCCTAGACCACTGCCTGCCACAGTGAAAGGACCTGTGGTGAGGGAAGAAGCCAGATGATTATTCCAACCTTCCTGAGTACATGCTGCTCCTAGGAACATTTTCATGTCATCTGCTATTCTGAGTTGCAATGAGTAATTTGCATGTCATTCTTATCTGCTCAAGCAAGGCAATTACTGCCAATTGCTGCCAAGCCCACTAGCTCCCCACTGCCTCTCGGCCCAGAAGGGAGCCGGCCAGATGAGTTCTAACCGTTGCTCTTTCAGAATAAAATAAACTGGTTCTTGTTTTTAATTCTCTATAAAGGCTTTTCAAAAGTCTTTAGAAACCATTTCTCCCTCTTCTCCCAGGTGAGAGTAAATGTTAAGCACCAACACAATGCAATGGTCAACATTGTTGGTTCCTAAGAGGGGGCAAGGGAAGGGAATGAAATGTCTTAAAAATAGGTTTCTAAACAAATATTTCACCCCGAAGATGTCCTGTCACAGCCCTTCAGACACGAGGAGAAATACTTGCTCTAAATGGCATCTTCTCTGGGTTCAAACATCCCTCTCCTTCCACTGTGTCACTTGCCATATTTCCAGGCCATGGTGACCCACTCCAGTTATTATCAATGGCTTTTACTTGATCTCATTGCAGCTGGGGTCCGAAGAAAAATGGCACCCTCATTGGGATCCACCCAGCACCACACAGCAGAAATGCTCCCCTCTGTAGCCTGCTTCCCTTTTACACCCTGCCTCCTGTACCTTATTCTTCATACAATTCCACCCACAGTTTTAAAAACTGCCTCAGCTCATGTCAAACTTAGGATCACATTAAAATCTCAGGGTCTGTGTTAAGTTTGGGATTACCAGGATCCAAGTTTTGGAGCTGGTTCTGTTGAAGGGTGTTCACCTTAGTTTCCTCATCAGGAAAATTGGAATCATATTTCATCTGCAGATTTCTTGTTAGGAGCAGATAAAATGTACAATGTCAAAGCACTTGTTGATTAGACCAATTGTCTTTAAATCACCTCTGACTCATGGCGACCTCAATAGTATCAGAATGTAGTTGTGCTTCATAGAACTTTCTTTTTCTTTTTTATCATGGGATTTTCAGTGGCTGATTTTGCAGATGTCACTTAACAAGCCTTCCATGTGAGGATCCTGTGGGTGGACTTGACCTTTCTGTTCACAGCTGAGAACATTAACCATTTGTACCACCCAGGAACTTCTATTGCAATATGCACCAACCAAGCAATTGCCAGAGCGGACTTTCACTCATAGTGACCCCAAAAGTTTCCAAGTAGAATTGTGCTCCACAAGGTTTTCAATGACTTTGATTTTTTGGAAGCAGGTCACCAGATCTTTCTTCCAAGGTGCCCCTGGCTGGATCTGAGCCACCAACCTTTCCGCTTGTAGCTTCAGCACTTGTACCATCCAGGGACTCCATTACAGCATTGCAGGGAGTCTAATAAATAGAAAATATATGTTTCAGCACATAGAAGACTGATACAGTAGGTGTCCCTCATTTTAGCTTTGTATAATTGATATTTTATCTAAATCTTTCACCCAATCACTCATCCAGCCTTTTTGTCCATCCATCCATCCATTCGACAAATACTTATCAGATACTCACCATGCTCCAAACACTGTGCTTAATGTCCACTTGCTGCTTTTTCAAAATAAACTGTTCCACAGTGCTGACTTTTCACTGCTCAAGGAGCCTGGAGCACCTCTCTCAGTCTGTCATCCAAAATCACTCACAAGAGAGCAAACAGCAGAAGTAGCATGCCTTCTCCAGAGGAGACAAAGATAAAAGGTTGGATCTGCTTTGAAAGCTCCACACCATCGCACCTCCACTTTCCTGTCTATCCTTAATAGAAACTGAGCAGCTGTTCCCCAAATATTTACTGATTTTATTCTCAGTGCCAAGCCCGATAAAAGCTCCTCCTCGAAGATATTGTTCTGAACTTGTTCTTTCCACAATGCAGCTCCTTCTGTGACTGCTGTCACTTATAGTGGTTGCTGGCTCTCCTGGCCTCTCCAGGATTGGAAGCAAGAAGCTATTAGTGTGTTCTATATCTATATGCATGGAAGATCATAGGCTTTGGAAATAGGATGCTTATCAGATTAAAAAAAAAAAAAAAAAACCTCACTGCCTTTGAGTAGAATCCAACTTATAGTGACCCCTCCTTGGGTTTCTGAGGTAGTATCTCTATGGAAGTAGATTTCTCAGTCTTCCTTCTGAGGAGTGGTTGGTGGGTTTGAACAGCCAGCCTTCTGGTTAGCAGTTAAATGCCCTAGGCACTACGCCATCAGAGGTCCCGCCTCTCAGATAACTCTTCCAAATAACACTGCTCATAAGTGATCTAAATCCATTTGTTTTCCTGGATAATCATGATTATGATATCCACATTGGGGTCAGTCTGAGCAATGAATATGATAACTGTTGTAAAATCGATACACAGCATTTCTGCTCAAGATAAAAGACTGATAGATGTTAGGAACCCTGGTTCTTTTCCAGTTATGGAAATGTTGGATTAAATATATCTACATCAAATGTAAAAAACATAGATCTGATTGAAAATGAGTAAGAAAATTGTTATGAGTTGAATTCTGCTCCCCAAAAGATACGTTAAAATATTAAGAATGTGACCTTGTTTAGAAATAAGGCCTTTGAAGATGTTATTAGTGAAGCTAAAGACCCACAAAAGACCTTGTGTTAAAAAGCAACAATGTCACTTTGAGGACTAATGTGCACTGGACCCAAGCCATGGTATTTTCAATGACCTTATATGCATGTGAGAACTGAACAGTGACTAAGGAAGACTAAAGAAGAATAAGGAAGACTAAAGAATTGATGTCTTTGAATTATGGTGTTGGCAAAGCATATGGAATATGCCATATATGACCAGCAGAATGAACAACTCTTTCTTGGAAGAAATACAGGGAGAATGCTTCTTAGAAGCAAGGATGACCCGCCTTTGTCTCACATACTTTGAGCATATGAGGAACAAGGCCGGTCCCTAGAAAAGGACCTCATGCTTGGTAAAGTAGATGGTCAGAAAGATGGATTGACACAGTGACTGCAGTAATGGTCTCCAACATAACAAAATGTGTGAGCACGATGCAGGGCTGGGCAGTGTTTTCTTCTGTTGTGCATAAGGTTGTTATGAGCTGTAACCGCTTGAGGACAACTAACAACTACAGGAGATCATTCTGTAGTAGAGTGGGCACTGACCCAACATGACTCATGTTCTTATGAAAAGAGGAGAGGACAGAGAGACACAAAGGAAAGTAGGCTTATGAAGAGGCAGCCATTCGAGTTAGGCTACCAGAAGCCAAGGAACTCCTGGGGCTAGTAGACCTGGAAGAGGCAAGGAGAGACACCACCCCCCAGAGAACTTGGAGAGAGTGTGGCTCTGCTGGTGCCTTGAATTCAGATTTCAGGCCACCAGAACTATGAGACAATAAATTTGTGTGGTGTAAGACACCCACCTTGCAATACTTTTATATATCAGCACAGAAAATTGGCACAAGAATCCACCACATGCTTGAAATATTGATATATTTTCCTGTCAAAGATTAAAACAGAGTTGAAGATGCTTATCACATCACTGGGCACTGACTAAAGTTCTGAAGTTGAGTCCAGTTGAGTGTTGACTGGTAATGGAAAGATGAATTGCTTTTAGCTTAAGGACTCTACTTTGTCCAGGGCTACATCTCCTCTCTGGGGAAGCACAGATCCACTGTCCAGTTGATTCAAGGCATGAAGGTTTGGCCCCATTGCTTAATTGAGGACAACTGTCTATGGTCATTACAGCTCCAGGGCTCCCTGTGTGTGGAATCAGGTGAGTCTTCTATTGTGACAACATCATAGTCCAACTTCCTCTTCTACCCCATCCTGCTTCCCAAGGACACTCCTGAATAAAATTGCAAGCACCTCATTTTGCTTCCCAAGATCACTCCTGAGTAAACCTGCATGCAAATTTTTGTCCCACAGTCAGTTTGCTGAGAAATGCTTCCTAAGAATTGTGGTTGTTGTTGTTAGCCATCATCAGGTCAGCTCCTGCCTCATGGTGACCCTGTTCACAACAAAGTGAGGTTCTGTGGTCCCGCACCAGCTCTGTAATGGGTCGCACACTGAACCATTGTGCTTCATAGGGTTTTCCCTAGTTGATTTAAAGAAGTAGGTCACCAGGCTTTTCTTTCTAGTCATCTTTGTCTAAAGTCCCTGTGAACCTGTGCAGAGTCATGGCAGCACACAAGACTCCACTGAGAGTGGAGTGGTGGCTGGGCATAAGGTGCATTGACTGAGAATCGAACCCAACCTAATTTAATCCAGGTTAGACACAGCTAAAAGGGAAAGAAACAACCCTGGAAGCCAGGGGAAAAGAAAACCTCATGACATGTATTAGTGAGAAAAGAATTTTAAAAATTCAGAAAAATAATGGCGCATGTGAGATACGATGGAAAATTTTACTACATATTAAATTGAAGTCCCAGAGGGATAGGAAAAAGAATATACTACAGGAGCAATATTTGTAAACAATAAGAATGAAAATTTCCAAAAGTGACCATCAATATCAAGCTGTACCAAGAGAGAGACCTGGGCAGAAGAAATATAATCGCACTGAATCACAACACACCCCAAGGGCTGAAGAAACCAAGGCCACAAAGAAAATCTTACACATTGCTATGATTGCCCTCAAAGAGCAACAATAAGCAGACAGCTAATTTCTCAAGAGAAAAACGGAAGGCAGGAGGTAATGAGCAAACCAACAAAGTGCTAAAATGAGACATTAATAACAAAACTGTAAACCCTATGTGTGCGGAAGTAAGCAGCACCCACTTCACCAACTCTCGGGGCATATGGAACTCAAAGTGAGCACTAACAAAATAGTTTGTACTGAAGAAGAATGAAAATAATAGATAGCTCGAGTTATGAGATCCAACTAAAGGAATACTAAGGTGGAAACTTGTTTTATGAAATGCAAATATGAGAAAAGAAAAATGTATAGTTGTTACTATAGGATGATAGAATACAGTTTGTTAGTAATGTATTTGCTTAGCTTAGAACATTTAAATATGTAAACCTACGTGTTGGGAGCTTCCATGTATTCTTTTAACTTGGGCTTTGCAAGTGCTAGGTTGGCTTGATTTATAAGAAAGATGCTACTGTAGGGGCCTGTGGCTAGAACATGATTTTAATGAATGCTGGGTCACTGTTTATCTGCACTACAACACACACACACACACACACAC
>NW_006922543.1:212617-216166 GCF_000298275.1 Orycteropus afer afer
TGGGGAAAAAATATTTGGTAATGACATATCTGACAAGGGACTTATCTCTAGAATTCATAGAAAATGCCAGCACCTCAATAACAAAAAGACAAATAATCCAATTTAAAAATGGAAAGAAGACATGAATAGACACTTCACCAAGGAGGATATTCAGGTGGCCAACAAACATATGAAGAAATGCTCACAATCATTAGCCATTAGAGAGATTCAAATCAAAACAACAATGACATAGTATCTTGCCCCAGCACTAACAGCAAAGTTCAACAAGATACAAAATAACAAATGCTGGTGAGGATATGAAGAGATTGGGACTCTCATACACTGTTGGTGGGACTGTAAAAAGGTACAACCACTGTGAAAAGCAGTATGGCAATTCCTTCAAAAGTTGGAATTAGAAATACCATTTGACCCAGCCATTTCATTACTAGGTATGTATCCTAAAGAAGTGATAGATAGCCATGAGAAGAACAGACATAAGCACACTCATGTTCATCACAACACTATTTACAGTAGCCAAAAGATGGAAACAACCTAGATGTCCATCAACTGAGGAATGGATAACCAAATTTAGATACATTTACTACATGGAATACTATGCAACCCTAAAGAATAACCTAAATCTGCAAAATACCACGTAATGTGGATGAACTTGGAGGACATTAGGCTGAGTGAAATAAGTCAATCACAGAAGGACAAATATTGCATTAGTTCATTATTGTAAAAGTCAAGGATAGGTTATCTATAGAAGGAAATTTTCTTTGTCGGTTACCAGGGTGGGAGGGGAGGATAGGGAACACTGTTAGATAAGTAGACATAAGTATTGATTTGGGTGAAGGGAAGGGCAATGTACCAAATGTGAGTGATCAACATGGTGGCATCGAGGAAGAGTAAGACATAAAGAGGTACATGGGTGGTACAGACAGCAAAGATGAACCCTTTTGCACATACAGTACTGTGTTGTCAGTGAAGGCAAACATAGGTATATGGGTGGATAGATGGGTGGACAGGCTGAACTATTAGGTGTGTCTATGAAGTGGGGAGTGTACCCAAGACCATGTATAGGGTTGGAAGACAATGGTCCTATAAGTGTATTTGTATGACCTGAATTCCCAGGTGTGTAGTAGAGCTGACAAGGGACAAGGTTGTAGTCACTTTCTGGTCACAGCCAGTTACCCAGAGGGACTGAGTAGTTGAACCTGTGGGGCCAGGCCCATAGTCACAGGGGACATCAAGCTCAATTGCATAGCATACTACACAAAACATTGTTCACCTACTTTGGCGAGTAGTGACTTGGATCTTAAAAGCTTGTAAGCAGCCATCTAGATGCAACAATAGGTCTCTTCTCATCCAGAGCAAAGAAGAATGAAGAAAACCAAATATTCATGGAAGCAATTAGTCCTCATGACTGGTACACCATTCGATCCTCAGCCTATACATCTAGGAAACCAGAAGAACTAGATGATGTCCAGCTACCACTGTCAACGACTCAGAGTGGGGTCTATGTAGGAGATCCTGGATAGAGAGGGAGAACAATGTTGAATAAAACTCAAAATAATTTGGGGGGGGGAAAAAAAGGAGGGACCAGGTTTGCTGGTCTGATAGAGCCTGGTGGAACCACTGAGATTATGGCCCGTAGCTGCCCTTCTGGTCTGGAATTGAACCTACACCTGTGGCTTCCAGCCAAATAAAAGACAGGCATGGAGTTGAACATTTTCCCTGAGGTAAATACACTCCTTGGAGAGAACAATCATGGGAGAAAGAAGGGCTGTTTATGCACAGGGAGACAGCTCAGGGGGTAGGGGTGAATGGAGGGATGATACAAGGAAGAGGTGACTGTCAAGAGGAAGTGGGAGGGGAGCTGTTGCATTGTGGTGAATTGTGGTCAATGTCATGAGACAAAGTGTATGTGAACTGCTGTATGGAAAGTGAATTTGGTGTGTAAATTTTCACCCAAATCACAATTTAAAAAAAAAAAAGTAATTAAAAAAAAAAAAGAAAAGAAAGAAATCAAATGACATACAGCACTGGGCAAATCTGGTGCAAAAATGAAGACCTCTTTAAGGTGTTAAAAAGCAAATATTTCACTTTGAGATTCAAGATGGAACTGATCCAAGCCAAAGTATTTTCAATTGCCTTATATGCATGTGAAAGCTGGACATCACTGTCCAGGGAGACCAAAGAAGAATTGATGCCTTTGAATTATATTGTTGGTGAAGAATATTGAATATACCATGGAGAGTCAGAAGAATAAACAAATCTGTTTTAGAAGAAGTACAGCCAGAATACTTCTTTGAAGCAGGTTTAATGAGACTGTTTCACATACTTTGGTTATGTTGTCAGGAGAGACCCGTCCCTGGAGAAAGGCAGATGCTTGGTAACGTGGAGGGTCAGCAAAAAAGGAGAAGACCCTCAATGAGATGGATTGACACAGTGGCTGCAACAACGGTCTCAAACACAGCAGGGATTATGAGGACGGGGCAGGACTGGGCAATGTTTTGTTCTGTTGTACACAAGGTTACTATGAGTCAGAGCCAACTTGATGGAACCAAACAGCAATAACAAATTTAGATAATCTTATATAAGAACAATTATAGTATTACCAGCTACAGTTCAAGAAGCAATATGAATGACTCTCAGAAACAGTATGTTAAGTGAAAGAATATAGGTACACAGATATGTGAGAGAGAGAGTGTGTGTGTGTGTGTGTTAAAAATAGGCAAACATAACAGATTGTGTTAGGGTTCAAGATGACGGTTAAGTTTGAGGAGTTGTTCCTTTGAGTGTATTCCACCTCTGGTACTCCTAGAGGACCCAGTAGAACTGCCCCATGTGGTTTCCAAGGCTGTAAATCTTTACGGAAGCAGTCCGCCACATCTTTCTCCCTCTGAGCGACTGGTGGGTTTTAACAGCCAACCTTTCAATTAGTCCCTGAGCAGTCAATCACTGTATCACCAGGGCCCTTTCTGAGATAGAGTCACATGGGAATTTTCTAGGATACCAGAAATGTACTTTTTCTTGGTCTGGGATATAGGTTCATGTGTGAGTCTACTTTGTGATGATTCATTAATTGCTCATTTGATGGAGTATGCATTTGTGTATGTGTATCATAGTCCCATGGAGAAAGCTTCAAACAACTGAAGGACATGGTTAGGGATGAACATGAAGGTTAATGAAACAGGAACAATTTTAGGCTTGAGGAATGAGATCATTGTTAATTTCAGGATAATTGAAAACACATTATAAGGAAGTAAATTAAATTGTGTTTGGCTCATCTGGAAGCAATGTTTACTTAGTCAAAATAATGCAACTACTGAGTATTAACCTATTAGACTGCTAACCAGAAGGCTGGTGGTTCAAACTCACCAGGCACTCCTTGGAAGGAAGGTTGGGAAATTGCAAAATGAGCAAGGAAGCCACATATTCTGACCTCCTAGAACTCCACAAGAGGAAGGCAGAATCACCACCAATATCCCAAGGCCTATTACTGCAAGGGCAGACATGCTGCCTCCCTCCAGCCCTTTCACCAACTGTTCCTCCCAAAGCACCACC
>NW_006922543.1:216266-218580 GCF_000298275.1 Orycteropus afer afer
TATTTTGACATATATATATATATATATATATATATATATATATATATATCATATCATATATATATATCAGACACAAAAATCTGTTTCAGATGTATTTTAGATCTGAATGTGAAATGCAATCATGAAAACTTTGAAAACTTATGGGATTTTTTAGAGTCGATATCTGACTGCACTTTTGTCAAAAAGGTGTCTTTATCTAGATGCAAAAGCACAAACCTTCATGGAAAAGACTGATAAATTAGGTAACTTGCAAATATTAGAATTTTACTTTTTCAAGACACCGAAAAGACAAATGACTGGCCTAAGGAAAACCTTTTATTTCCTACATCCAGGCCTTGAAAGAAGCAGAGATTTCTTCAACAAGACACAAAGGTCATTGATAACAGCAAGAACAAAAATGGTAAATCAGTAAGTTACAGTCAATTACAATTAGGAACTTAAGTCTATAAAAAGTTGTATCAATACAGAAGGGAAACGCACCCTCACAGTAGGAGAAAATAATCACAGTACGTACCTCCATCCAAGAAGTGAACGCCAGGTGAATGTAAAATAAATTCTGCTCTGTGAATTTGCACCCAAAGAACACTTAAAAAAGAAGAAGAAGAAGAAGTGATCACCAGAACACACTGAATTCCTATAAATCAGTATAAAAGGCAATTGAGTAGTAAATAAGAGAAGATTGAACCTGATTCAAGGCAAAAAAAAAAAAAAATTCCAAGGTGTAAATAAGCATAAGAAAAGGTGCTCAACTCACTTACCAGGGAATATAAAGTTGAACAACAAGGTAAACCACTCATACCCAGCAGCATGGTTAAAATACAGAAGGCAGACAATCCCAAGTGTGGGTGAGGACATGAAGGAACTGGAACTCCTTTACAGAAATGATGAGAGCTTAAACACCTTAAACCCAATGACTTCTCTCTTAGGAATATATCCACAAATAACCATGTACACACACAGTCACCAACAAACATGCATAAAATAAGCCTGGAAATACGATTGGTAAGAATCGATTACTGGGAACATCCCACTCACTCATCAGTGGTAAAATGGATTGATACGTTATGGTAAACTTAAACAGTAAGCATTTCAAGACTTCTTCATTTTCAACAAGCAAGATTTGCCAGCTGCATATCACTGGTTATCAATGAGTCTTCTTCCAATCCTGATGCGATGCTGTTCATATAGTCCAGCTTCTTTGATTATTTGCTCAGCATAAAGATTGAATAATTATGGAGAAAAGAGATAACCCTGACACACATCTTGCCTGATTTTAAACCCCTCAGTATCTCCTTGTTCTGTGTGAATGACTGCCTTTTGATCTATGTACAGGTTCTGCATAACCACAATGAAATATTCTGGAATTCCATGTCTTCACCATGGTATCCACAATTCATTATGATCCACACAGTAGAATGTATTTACATAATAAATAAAACACAGGAAACATCTTTCTGGTATTCTCTGTTTTCAGCCAAGTTCCATCCAACATGAGCAATGATATCCCTTGTTCTATGTCCTCTTCTGAATCTGGCTTAAATTTTTGGCAGTTCCTTATTGATGTACTGCTGTAACCTATTTTGAATTATCTTCATTAAAATTTAATTGTGTGTGATATTAATGGGTATTCTGGTAGCATAGTACCTAAGGCATTTCTCTGCTAACCAGACGGCTGGCGGTTCAAAACCACCAGCCATTCCTCAGAAAGAGGAGTTGGGCAATCTACTTCAGTAGTGATACAGCCTAGGAAACCCAAGGAGGCGTCATTATCTGTTGAAATTGACACTGTTGGATAATTTCTGCATTCCACTGAATCACCTCTCTTTGGAATGAGTATGTGTCTTTTCCAGTTGTTTGGCCAGGTAGCTGTTTTCCAAATTTCTTCTCATACATGAGTGAGCACTTATTGCAGAAAACAAAAATGAAACAAAACAAAACAAAAAACCCAAACTCACTGCCATCAAGTTGTTTCCAACTCATAGTGACCCCACTGGGTTTCTGAAGCCATAAATCTTTATGGAAATGGACTTCCCAGTCTTCCTTCTGTGGACCAGCTGGTAGGTTTGAACCACTGACTTTCTGGTTAGCAGTCAAGTGCCTTATGCATTATGGCACCAGAGCTCCATTTCCAGCATAAACAAAACAAAACAAAACAAAACAAACAAACAAAAAAAAAACACCTCACTGCCGTGGCCTCAGATCTAACTCATAGCAACCCTCTTTGGGTTTCTGAGTTGGCATCACTGAAGAAGTGGGTTGCCATGGAAGAAGCAGTCAAGAAATCAAATGACAGAGTTTGGGTAAGACAGTGGAA
>NW_006922543.1:218980-220533 GCF_000298275.1 Orycteropus afer afer
AGCCATTTTGAATGTTTCCAAGTGGCTTGACCATTTTGGATATTTAAAGTGGCAGCATTCTCCCAGATTCTAGGGACTTAAGAACAGGCTCCACTTGCCAGGAACCCCAAGGACATGCCAAACCCAGACAACTGGAAAGGTGTGACATTCCCCTTTTTACTCTTATAACCCACACTCTCTTGGTGAACAGAGGTGTGGCCATACCTCACTCCCACCCACTTTCTGGGCCAGCAGAAATTATATCCCAGTCTGTGTGCTTGGACAGAGCCTGGGTGCCCTGCCCTGCCCTGCTCTGCCCTGATTTTTTTTCTTTTTCTTTTTTGGTTTGCTTTTGTCTGTTTAAAAATTACTACTATTATTACTTTTGTCATTTTCACTATTATTCTTTATTCTTTCCCTCCCAGGTCTAGTTTTTAGCTTTTATTCTTTTCCCTGCCCCTGGTTGCAAATTTTTTTTTTTCTTTATCATGATTAACCCTGTTCCTTGTTTTCCTTTTTGAATTTTTTCCCCATTTTTTTCCTTCATTACTCTCCTTCTCTACCTTTTTTCTATTATTGCCCTTTCCACAGATTTGCAGTTTTTTTTTCTTCTTTTTCCTTTTTTTGGTTACTGTTCCTATGTGGTTACACAGTGTATTTTTGTCCATTTGCTTTTACTTTTTGATGGTTATTCAATTGTTATTTTTGCCTAACTGAGTGGAAGAAAGCAACAGTCCCCATATGACACAACTACACCAACACCTCCTGCAGCTTCTCTTATTGAGTGAGAGCCACCATTTCCTTCTCCACCAACAGGCCAACAATAAACAACCACCAATAAGAGCCTGACTCATTCTTCCTTGGTAGCTCTTCACAACAGTTAACAGAAATCTAAATACAATAATGCCACAATGTGTCAGAGACAACAGACCATCACAGTCTACACAAAGAAGCAAGGTAAAGTGTTAGAAACAAAGGAACAGAATACAGATCCAGAACACATCTCTGAGGAAGAAGCAGCATTAGAATGCTCTGATAGGAATTAAAAAAAAAAATTATATTTAGGTATTTTCAAAAGATTGAGAGACAGACCAAGAAAAACACAAACAAAACCCTAGAACAATTGTGGAAGAAAAGACAAGAACAAAATGACAAAATAAATGAAAAATTAAAAATGATTCTAAATCTACAGATAGAAATCCAGAAGATTAACACTAAATTGTCAGAAATAGTAACACATTGAAAGGGCAAAGAAGTAGAATTGATGAAATGAAGACAGAATTAATGAGATTGAAGACAAATACCTGAACATTCTTTGGAAAGGGATCATTCAGAAAAAAGATCAAAACAAAATGAAGAAAGCCTAAGGTTCATGTGGGATAACATCAAAAGGAATAACTTATGTGTCATTGGAATTCCAGAATAGGAAGAGAAAAATAAAGCCACTGAGAAAATTGTCCAAGATTTGTTGGAGGAGAACTTCCATGATATGATGAAAGATGAGAATATATCCATTCTGGAAGTCCAATGAACCCCAAATAGGATAGATCCCAAAAGAAAATCACCAAGACATA
>NW_006922543.1:220633-234646 GCF_000298275.1 Orycteropus afer afer
GAGCTCCTCAGTTGCTCATAGCAAATTCCACCTTGGAGTTTACAAAGAATTATGGGTAGAAAAGCCACACTAAGTAATTTACCACACTGCAGCAATCTACTTCCATAGTGATACTGCATCAGAAACCCAAGGAGGGGTCACTATGAGTTGGATCTGACTTAATGACAGTGTGCTTGTGTTTGCCTAAAATTATTACTCTATGCAAGAAATCAAATGGTGTATTGTATTGGGCAAACATGCCACAAAAGACTTCTTTAAAGTATTTAAGAGCAAAGACATCATCTTGACCTCTGACCCAAGCCATGGTATTTTCAATAGCCCAATATACGTGTGAAATCTGAACAATGAATGAAAACAACAGACCAAATTCACTGGCATCAAGCCAAATCTCACTCATAGCCACCCCTATTGGGTTTCTGAGGCTGTAAATCTGTATGGAAGTAGATTGCCCCACCTTCCGTCCATGGAACCGCTTGTGGGTTTGAACCTCTGATCCTCTGGGCAGCAGACAATTGCCTTATCCACTTTGCCACCAGAGCTCCTTACCTGCTGCCATCAAGTCAGATCCAACTCATAGCGACCACTTCTTGGGTTTCCAAGGCAGTATCACCACGGAAGTAGATTGCCCAACCTTCCTTCTGAGAAGTAGCTGGTGGGTTTGAACTGCCAGCCTTCTGGTTAGCAGTCAAATGCCTTAGACAATACACCACCAGGAAAATGAATAAGAAAGACCAAATAAGAATTGATGCATTTGAATTGTGGTGTTGGCGAAGAACACTGAAAAGACCATGGGCTGCAAGAAGAACAAATAAATCTGTCTTGGAGTAAGTATAATCAGAATTCTCCTTAGAAGCAAGAATGATCAGACTTTGTCCCTCTTATTTTGGTCATGTTTTCTGAAGGGGCTAATCTCTGGAGAAGGACACCATGGTTGGAAAAGCAGAGGGTCAGCAAAAAAAGGAGATACCCTCAAAGAGATGCATCGACACAGGGGCTGCAGTGATGGGCTTAAGCAAGACAATCGATGTGAAGATGGTGCAGGACCAGGCAGTGTTTCCCTCTGTTGTACACACGGTCACTAAGAGTCAGAACCTACTCAACAGCACTGGACAGCAACAACGTGCAGGTATAAAACATTTAGTTGAATGAAAAGTGTGTGCATGTATTTCAGGGTGATCATAACTAAATTAAGTCCTCTGCTTCTTTGATGGGAAGGTAATAGTCAATATCTGATGACAAAGAATCAAAATTACAGTAAAAGCATATTTTTAGAAATACAACGTCTTGAAAAAATCCACTAAAACCAGATCAAGTAGGCAGAGAGGGTATTGATGTAGGGGGCTGCTTCAATTGTACAAAAACATAGAATTGTGTGACTTTTAAAACTATATATTGTGTAAGTTTGATAAATATAAATACCCCAAAAATTAAATATCTAACTGTATATTACAGCAGTGAGAGTGAAAATTAAAAAAAAAAAAATACATAGTTACATGAACACTTCAGTGCACATCAATAACTCACAATTCGGATGGACTTTTGAGAGTGGAAAAACATGGATAAGAACCTGTGTCCTGAAACAGCTGGTGTAACCATAACATCACAATCAGCCAAGCAAGCACAAGAGATGACATCTATAGTCAAGTCCACTTTACACCAGCTGACTAGTCCTGAATTATACTTAATGTCCAGCTCAATGAGGTGTTAGCAGAATTGCACATCATAACCACACAGGGTTAATCACAGGAATATGAGGATGATTAGGAAAATCTATCATCAAGTTTTCTGATATCAAGAGAGCAGAGGAACAACTTTAATTATCTCTCCAGATGCTGAAGAAGCATTTGATAAAGTCAATGCTCATTTCTGATAAAAATCACTGAAAAAACAAAGACAGTAATGAAACGCTCTTATCTTGATAAAGTGTATTTACTGGAAACTGAAGCAAGTCTCCTTCTTAATAATGAAACTTTAGTGGTGTTTTCTAAGAATTTGTTAGGAAAAGATGCCCACTCTATGTCACTGTTTAAATAGGATGCTAAAAGTTCTAACCAAAGCGAAGATGAAAAGATCAGATGAGAAGCATAACATTACATACATACGAGATGAGTTGTCCTATAAAAACTCAGAAGTATCAACTAATAAGTTATTACAACTGACCATGAGACTATGGCAACTTGTGGCTGAATGTGTTCACCTAGGGAAATCACCAGCTTCTCAGGAACCCATACCAATCACATAGACAGTGCAGTAGGGAAAAAGAAAATTCATTCATAGCCAAGATAATCATACGACAGAATGTGAGCCAATGCTGATGTAGGGAATAATAGAAGTTGGACTGAATTGATGACAAGATGATCATCCGTGGTCCAAGTAAATCCCAGAATCTCAGTAGCTTCACAAAATACATGCTCCCTTCTTGCTCAAATAACAGTTCAATGTATGTTTCTAGGATGAACTTCCATACAGCGATTCTTTGGAAACCAAGAAGAGTTACTGGTAGTTGGAAAATATGGCCTTGGTGATAGAAATAATGCTGCAGATTGCATGATAGAATTTTGCAAGTTCAACGACTTATTCTTTGCAAAAACATTTTTTTTTAATAACGTAAGTGACAGCTATACATGTGGATTTCATCAGACGGAATACACAGGAATCAGATTGACTACATCTGTGGCAAGAGACAATGGAGAAGTTCAATATCTTCAGCCAAAACAAGACCAGGAGCTGATTGTGGAACAGACCATCAACTGCTTATATGCATGTTCAAGTTGAAGTTGAAGACAATTACAAGTCCATGAGAGTCAAAATATGACCTTGATAATATCCCTCCTGAATTTAGAGACCATCTAAAGAATAGATTCATTGAACACCAGTGACTGAAAACCAGAAGAATTGTGGGATGACATCAAGAACATCATCCATGAAGAAAGCAAGAGGTCATTAAAAATACAAGAGAGAAATAAAAGACCAAAAGAAACTGAAACTTGCTTTTGAGTGAAGAGTAGCTAAGGCAAATGAAAGAAATGATGAGATAAAGGAACTGAACAGAAGATTTCAAAGAGCAGCTTGATCAGATAAAACCAATTACTATAATGAAACATGCAAAGACCTGGAGTTAGAACACCAAAAGGGATGAACATACTTGGCATTTCTCAAGCTGAAAGAACTGAGGAAAAAATTTTAAGCCTTGAGTTGCAATATAGAAAGGTTCTATGGACTGAATGATGCAAGAAGTATCAAAAGAAGATGGAAGGAATACACACTGTACTAAAAAGAATTGGTTGATGTTCATCCATTTCAGGAGGTGACATATGATCAAGAACCGACAGTATTGAAGGAAGAAGTCAAAGCTGCACTGAAAGAACTGGTGAAGAACAAGGGTCCAGGAATTGACAGAATACCCATTGAGATGTTTCAACAAACAGATGCCCTGCTGTAGGCACTCACTCGGTTATGCCAAGAGATTTGGAAGACAGCTCCTTAACTAACTGACTGGAAAAGATCCATATTTTTACCTATACTAAAGAAAGTTGGTCCCACAAAATGTGGAAATTATCTAATAATATCATTAATATCACATGTAAGTAAAATCTTAAGAGAATTCAAAATTGATTGCAGCAGCATATTGACAGACAGCTTCCAGAAATGCAAGCTGGATTCAGAAGAGGATGTGGAATGAGGGGTATCATTGCTGATGTCAGATGGATCTTGGATGAAAGCAAATACCAGAAAGATGTTTATCTGTGTATTGTTGGTTATGCAAAGACTATGCAAAGACTGTATGGATCATTACAAATTATGGAAAACGTTGAGAAGAATGAGAATTGCAGAACACTTAATTGTGCTCATGAGGAACCTGTACATAGACTAAGAGGCTGTCATTAGAACAGAACAATGGGATACTGCATGGTTTAAAATCAGGAAGGGAGTGTGGCAGGGTTATATCATTCCACCTTACTTATTCAATATGTATGCTGGGCAAATAATCTGATAAGATGGACTGTACAAAGAAGAACGTGGCATCAGGATTGGAGGAAGACTCATTAACAATGATACGCAGATGACATGACCATGCTTGCCCAAAGTGAAGATGACTTGAAGATTAAAGACTACAGTCTTCTATATGAATTACACCTTAACATAAAGAAAATAAAAATCCTCACAATTGGACCAATAACCAGCATCATGATAAATGGAGAAAAAATTGACACTGTCAGGGATTTCATTTTACTTGGATCCACAGTCAACATCCAAGGAAGCAGAAGTCATTAAATCAGATGTTGTATTGCACTAGGCAATTGTGCTTCAAATGACCTCTTTGAAGTATTAAGAAGCAAAGATATCATTTTGAAAAGTAAGGTGCGTCTAGCTCAAGTTTTGGTATTTTCAATCACCTTATATACATGTGAAAAATGGGCAATGAATAAGGAAGACTGAAGAAGAATTATTGCCTTTGAATTGTGGTGTTGGTAAAGAATACTGAAAGTACCATGGACTGCCAGAAGAATGAACAAATCTGTCCTGGAAGAAGTGCAGCTGGAATGCTCCTTAGAAGCAAGAACAACCAGACTTTGTCTCACCTACATTGGTCATGTTGTCAGAAAGTACCATTCCCTGGAGAAGGATATTATGCTGGGTAAAGTGGAGGGTCAGCGAAAAAGGGGAAGGCCTTCAACAAGATGGATTGACACAGTTGCTCCAATAATGGGCTCCGGTATAGCAGGGATCATGAGGCTGGCACATGACCAGACAGTGTTTTGTTCTATTGTATGTAGGGTTACCAGAGTTGGACCCAACTCAATGGCACCTAACAACAATACTACCTATGAAATCTCTCATCCTGGTAGTAACCTTGGGCAGGTGAAAAGTATACTGCCTTTAGAGATGAGAGAAATGCATTCAAATTCCATCCCAAATCTTTACTGATAACATGATCTCAGGAAAAGTACTGAAATTCTCTTAGTTTTAGTTTAGAACATGTGAGAAACAGGTTTACAGCATCAGAACAATTAAATAAGTGATTATGGAGCAAATATTGTGTTTCCAGCACAGTGCTAGGCAAGTTGAATCAGACAGAGTCTATCAAAGACACAGTTCCTCATCTCTAGTTGTCTTTAGTCCATTGGTAAGCAAATTGAATGCAGACAAACTAAACAACACAATTCAGTAAATGTGTATTGTGTATTAAGCACTTACGCCATGATGGACAAGTGCTAAATAATAAGGATATGGATTTTTTTTTTTTAAACTGGTGTTTACATTCTGTCCACCTTATTTCCACTTCCTAAGAGATGGTGGAGGAGAACTTAAGACCACTCGCTGGTTGTTCCTACCCATTCGGTGGCCTGAATAGTGTAGTTACAGGATGAGGGCTCCAGTCTGCAGTGAGGAACTGCTGGATAGACATAGAGGGCATCTGCATGCCTTCAGACTAGGCTGTGACCTTGGGCTGAGCAGCAGTGAATTCAGGAATGAGAGCAGTCCTTTAGCCCTGAAATTTGTCCTCGATCACAGTCTTTTCAGCATTAGCCTGCTCTTCCTTTTCAATATCTTCCAGATCTCTGTAGAAGTAGAGATCAGGCGTGACCTCCCATGGGTGCTTCTGGGAAATGATGCCATGCATGCACAGGACTTCCACGGACAGCATTCACATAAGACCCACCGAGTAAGCGGCCTGGTTGTTGCATGAGTTGGCAATGTCCATGTAGTGCAGAGGAAAGTCTGTGTTACACAGAGCAATGGTGGGCAAGTTAACACAAGATATAAGAGGCTGGCAATCAGCCTGGGATCAGCAACCACCAGAAGATGCCACTTCCAGAAGGTTGTTGGGATCTGATTAAAGAAGGTTCCAGGAGTGAAGCTCCAATCACAGCAGCGAACTTCAGCACAGCCTGCAGGTTGGTATTCCTGGAGGGTATGATGACGGCAACAGTGCCCCGAGCTGCCAACAGAAGTTTCTCCAAGGTTCTCTTCAGGAGGATGGTGTAGATGCCACCACTTTTCACACACACAGATGTACTGTTCCATTTGGAAGTCAAAGTTGGTGCCACCTGTGGTAGTTCTGTTCGTGTGTCAACTTGGCTGGGCCTGGTTGAGTGGCTGGGCAGCTGGACATAGTATTCCCCATGATGAGACTGGTAATCAACTCCATGGTGGACTCTACTGTGAGCAGCTGAGTAGCTGCCCTAGGGATGTGGTCTGCTTCCTGTGTATAAGAAGCCTTGGGGGTAGTCTCTAGCTTATGGCATGCTTGAATGCTGCATGTAGCCATGTCATTGTTCAGCAGCCTGCCATGCTCTGTCGATCCTGGGACTTTCAATGGACTTAAATTAATGGCCTGCCATGTGGTTTGGTCACATAAGGACTGTAGCATTTTATTTGTTGACCTTGGGCTTGTTAACCTCAGCAGCCAATAGCTGCTTGAGTGAAGAGATGCTTCTAGCTTCAATGGACTGGAAGCAAGAGGCAGACTTGAAGGTTAAGGGCAAGGGTTTTTCACCCAGCCCCTAGAGCCTGGCACTTAGAGCCTGGACTTCTAGCCTCCCGAACCGTAAGACATCCCATTTGTGGTGTATTCCAGTCAGTGGCACTAGGTGACCAGAACATCACCTAAGTGGGTTCCTGCTGTAAAGAGTTTGAGGACATCCTCCTCCTTCATCTGCAGGACACCAGGGCTCCAGACATTGTGGAAGTTTCCTCTTTAAGTTATGATAGGAAGCCCAGGACAGCACAGTAGGGACTTCTCTCGGGCAGCGTGGAAAGGGAGATTTATTTTTCAAAATCATAGTGATATCATGGAAGTGGCAGTGGTCATCAGGAGGAACCTGGTTCTGTGAATTACTTACAATGAGAAATAGGGAGAATCTTTTGATGATGTCAGCTCTGACAATTTGGAAAAGAAGAAGAATCCAGTACCTTTGTGTCGTACGTTTAATTGTTTCAGGGATTCTCCAATGACAAGACAAAGCAATCAGAAAATATCTCTCCTTGTATAAAACAATCAATCACAGACATATGGATAAAATATAGCAGAAATGCTTTCAATGCATAGCTGGGTTTGTATGAACCTTAGGGAAATCCCTGGAGAATGAAACTATTCGTGGCCTAAAACAAGCATAGTTGGACTAACACGGAAGTTTCCCTGGGGGTATTTTACAACCTGTAAACTAGAGAGAAGTCTGAGACCATGCAAAGGAGTGAGATGAATTAGTGCTTCTTGCACAAACACTGGATATTTGGAGGACTCGGGAGTCAGTAGAAAGCTACTAGAAATGAACATTTACCTGCCAGCAAAGAAGAAAACCTGGCATCTCAAGCTGGGCTCTAGACAAAACAGACAAATAAGTCACTGCTCAGGCACTGTGTGGATCATTACAACTGTCACCTGGATTTAGATTTTGAAGTTACATTGATCATCTGTGCTAGGAAATTTGAAGGAATGTTGTTAATAGCAGGTAAACCTTATAGGTAGCACCCAAGGGAAATTTGTAGAAACAAACTTAAATTATCTCTGTGAAGAGACCCTGTCCTTCAAGGCTATGCGCACAATTTTCAAAAGATAAGCTCACACCAAACATGAGGTTACAATCTAAAATCACAAAACATGTAACAAAGCAGACTAGCACCATGAAAAAGAGCCACCAGAAATGACAGACAGCAGAAACAGACCAATGAGATTTTAAAATTATAGAATTGTTGGAAGCAAAGTATAAAATATCTGTGTTGAAGATATGATAAAAAATTATAAGATACAACAGAAAGTATCAGAAAGTAACAAATGCTATTCAAAAACACCAGGGTGATTTAGAGAAAGAAATAAAAACAAACAATTTCAGAATTAATAAGCATAGTTAATGAAATAAAAAAAAGGCTGTATTAAATACCTGATTAAGGAAAAAAAAAGACTTGTTGGAATGGTGTATATATCTGAAAAAAAAATTATATGGGGTACCTAAAGAAAAAGTTATGGAATATATAAAAGAATAGTTAAACTGATAGAGCTCAAAATGACAAGTGTAACAGAATCTCCCAAAGAAGACAATGTAGATATTGTGAGATTGTTTCATCCCTAAAGACAAGGAATGGGTGAGGATGATTCTTTAGGACGTATGTTGATGTAGGTGTGGATAACTCAAAACAACTATTGCTTTATAAAATAATAATTCCAACAACTACTGTATAAGATTAAAATACATGGTGAATTAAAATACAAGGAATGAACAGAATACTTGGGAAAGAAGGTGAGTGGAATTAAGGCATTTGAAGGTCTCATGTAGGAGCTCTGGTGGCATAGTGGATAAGGCATTTGATTGCTAACCAGAAGGTCAGCAGTTCAAACTCACCAGCTGCTCCACAGAAGGAAGATGGGGCAATCTACTTCCATAGAGATTTACAGCGTTGGAAACCCAATGGGGGTCACTGTGAGTCAGAATCAACTCCATGGCAGTGAGGTGTTTGTTGTTTTAAGGTCTTATATACTCACATGAGTCAGAATCAGCTTGATGGCAGTGGGTTTAAGGTCTCGTTAAATGTGAAGGGAGCAATATTGGAAAATGTTAGACATGGTTTTATATACATTATTCACAGCCTTTAATTTTGAAAGCAATAGAGGATATAATAGATTTTTTAAAAACTGTAGCAAATGGAGATGTTGAACTAGCAGAAAGAGTCAAAACCAAAAAAAAAGCAAAAAATATGATGGAAGAAATAAATACAATATAAATAATCAGGATAAATGCAAATGGATTAAACTCAAATGTCAAAGACAGAGATGATCAAATTATACAAACAATGTATGATATATAGTGGAAGAATATAAATTATATATTTGTTTTGTACAATATATAAATAATAGAGTCATCATATATGTAAACATATAATACTTTAAACACACATGTTTACTAAAAGTAAAAAAAAAAAAAAGTTGCCAGACTTTCACAAAAGACAAAGAGTCACACTGCATTCAGTGATGACAGATTTCACAGTTGTTTCTAATGCTGGGCTGTGGCCAAAATGTCAATGAATGTTCCCAGATCAAAATTAGAGTAATTTATCCGAGCACAAGATAATTATTTAGAAAAAAACAAACTTATCAGCATAATCCTTTTCTAAATAATAAGCTAAAAAATCAAAATAGAAATTAAAGCTATTTTGGCATAACTATGAAGCTATAGCAGTCTAATTGTGTGACATGGAGCTAAAGTCACATCCCAAGAAAAATTTAAACCTTGAAAGGATAAGTTAGAAAAAGAAGAAATAGTGCTTGTGAAATATTTAGTAATTGCTCAAATAATTTCTTTGAGAAGGCTCAGCACAAGGCTGGTGAGGTGGAGGTCAAACATGTCCCAAATGCCCAACTTTTCTAAACTGCTGAGACCATCCATCATCTCTGACACCAACTCAGGCTTCTCTCCGTACTCTCCTTCCCACCTCTGGTTACGTATTTCACTGTAATGCCTCACACATTCCCTGAACTGCTGAGGAAATCGCTCACACGGCTGTGGAGGCTGGCAAGTCCCAAATCCGTGGTGCGGGTTGCTCTGGAGGCCTCTCCGCACCCCTGTTCACAGCGGCTAATGAATTCAAATTGGCAGGTCGACTGGCTGCTGTTTCAAACCCCAAGGCCAGGGACGAGATGATGACAAGCCCGATGCAGGACCCAGAACGAGCCGGTGGACTTTGCCAGAGCGCTCACGTATGTGGGATGCGGACCACACCCTCAAGGAAGCCAAGGGTGGTGCTCTGAGTCACTCCCTCTAGTGGGGTGGGACCCAAGGTACAGCCTACCCCAATCCTGTTTCATTAACATAACGGACATCTCATCCCAAAATAGGACCATAACCACAGGCAGAGAGGCTAGGATTGACAATACATCACAGAATGGAGGGCTCTGGCAAGAAAAGCCATGTCAAGTAATTCACTGTCCTGCAGTTGTTATTATTATTATGTGCCATGGGGATGTCTCTGACTCATAGTGACGTCATGCACAGCAGAATGAAGCACTGCCCGTTCCTGTGCCAGCCCCACGATCCTTGCTATACCCGAGCCCATCATTGCAGCCACTGTGTCAATCCATCGCATTGAGGGCCTTCCCCTTTTGTGTTGTCCCTCCACTTTGCCAAGAATGATATCCTTCTCCAGGGAATGGTCCCTTCTGACAACATGACCAAAGTAGGTGAGAAGTCTGACCACTCTCGCTTCCCAGGGGCATTCCATCTGCACTTCTTCCAGGACAAATTTGTTTGTTCTTCTGTCAGTCCATGGAACTTTCAGCATTGTTCGCCAACACCACAACTCAAAAGCATCAACTCTTCTTCAGTCTTCCTTTTTCATTGTCCAGCTCTCATGTACATATGAGGCAGTTGAAAATACCATGGCTTGTGTCAGGCGCACCTTAGTCTTCAAGGAAACATCTTTGCTCTTCAGCACTTGAGAGAGGTCCTTTGCAGCAGATTTGCCCAGTGCTATACGTTGTCTGATATCGGGACTGCTGCTTCCATTGGTGTTGACTGTAGACCAAGTAATAAGGAGTACTTGACAACTGCAATCTTTTCCCCATTTATCATGATGCTGCTTATTGGTCCCTGCAGTAGCAGTTCATTGAAAAAGGTTAGAAAAAGAACAACCATAGCCCATAGCACCACTTCTATTTGACACTGTGCCAGATTCTAATGAGCAGCCCTAGTGGTACACTGATTAAAGTGCTCAACAGCTAACTGAAAGGTTGATGATTTGAACCGACCAGCTGCTCTGTGAATGAAAGATCTGGCAGTGTGCTTCCATAAAGACGTGCAGCCTTTGAAACTCTATGGGGCAGTTGTACTCTGTCTAAAGGGTCTCTATGAGTTGGAATTAACTCCACGGCAATGGGTTTGACTTTTGGTTTTGAGATATCCTAATAATGAAATAAGTCAAAAAATCTATAAGGATTAGAAAGGAAGGAAAAAAAAAAAAAAGTTCCTCCAGAGTGTGTAATTAAAAAATGCAAAAGAATCTACAAACAACTAAATTTTATAGTTGAATTTATCAAGGGTTTTAGATACAAGGTTAATATTTGAAAATCAATTATATTTTGATAAAACACAGAGAGGCAGAGAGAAAATAATAGATAGGTGTCTAACTGTCTGTCTACCTTTCTCTATAATTTATAATATAGCATTAACCTGTGCACAGGGTTGCCATGAGTCAGAACCGACTAGACAGCACCTAACAACAAAACGTCAAATACCTATAAATACACACATGGGAAATTAAGCATATATCTATACCATAAACAACAAAAGTCACTGAGAGGAATTAAATGACACACAAATGAATATAGAGATATATTAGGCTGATGAGTTGGAAGACCAATATTGTAAACATTCATATTTTCCCCAAATTAATCATTTCACTCAAAATAATCTCTGTCAAAATACCAGCAGGTTTTCTTTCCATAATTGAGAAGATAATTTAAACATTCTCATGAAAATATAAATGCCCAGGAATAACCAAGTCATTTAAAAATTAAAAATCAAGCTGGAAAATTATACAGCCAAATATCAAAACTAATTTTAAAGCAGTAGTGATCAAGACAGCTTTGTATGGCAGCAAGGATGAGTAAATGGATCAGAAAACAGGACGGTCCTGAAAGGCTTCCCTACATGTACCGTCTCCTGATGTATTACAACGATGGCATGACACTGCAGAGTTGATGGGGTTTCAAGTGTTTCTTGGTCAATGAGCTATTCATATGAGAAAATCACTTCTTAACTCTCAGAAAAAAAAAAATCAGAAAAAAAAATTCTACATGGGCTGTAAATATAAATGCAAAATGGAAAACAATAGCATTTGTGAAAGAACAGATAAGAGAGCTTCTTAGTGACAGTGGAATGGACACAGATTTTGTAGCCAGAACAAAAAGAACTAAGCAAAAAGAGAGCTAGGATACAGTGGGTTAGATCAATAGCAAGAACTTCTGTTTTTCAAAATATTCAATTAAGAGATTGAAAAGATATTGTATAATGAGAGAAGATATCCACAATCTATGTATTTTTAAAAGAATGACATCCAATGACAAGAACAGACATATGCACACCCGTGTTCATCGCAGCAGTATTTACAATAGCAAAAAGATGGAAAAAACCTAGTTGCTCATCAATGGAGGAACGGATGACCAAACTATGGTGTAAACACACAATGGAATACTATGCAACCCTGAAGAATAACCTAGAATCTGCAAAACACCGCTTAACGTAGATGAACTAGGTTTGCTTGTCTGATAGAGCCTGGTGGAACCACTGAGACTATGGCCCCTAGCTGCCCTTCAGGTCTGGAATTGAACCCCAACCTGTGGCTTCCAGCCAAACAAAAGACAGGCATATGAGTTGAACATTTACCTGAGGTAGATACACTCCTTGGAGAGAACAATCATGGGAGAGAGAAGGGCTGTGTGTGCACAGGGAGACAGCTCAGGGGGCAGGAGTTCATGGAGAGATGGACACAGGGAAGAGGTAACTATTGGGAGGAAGTGGGAAGGGAACTGTTGCATTGGGGTAAATTGTAGTCAATGTCATGAGACAAAGTGTATGTGAAGTGCAGAGTGGAAACTGAGTTCCTCTGTAAACTTTCACCCAAATCGCAATTAAAAAAAAAAAATGGTATCCATAATTTTCTAATAGCTCTTGCTGTTTTTGTTGTTGTTAAGTGTTGTTAAGTCATCTCCAACTCATAGGGACCCCATGCACAACAGAAGGAAACCCTGCCTGGTCCTGCACCAGCCTCACAGTCCCCGCTATAGCTCAGCCCATTGCTGCAGCCACTGTGTCCATCCATCTCCTTGAGGGTCTTCCCCTTTCTCGTTGACCCTCCACTTTACCAAGCATGACATCCTTCTCCAGGGAATAGTTCCTTCTCACAACATGACCAAAGTAGGTGAGATGAAGTCTGGCCATTCTCCCTCCCAGGGAGCATTCCATCTGCACTTTTTCCAGGACAGATTTGTTAGTTCTTCTGGCAGTCCATGGTACTCCCATTATTCTTTTCCAACACCACAACCCAAAAGCATCAACTCTTCTTTGGTCTTCCTTATTCATTGTCCAGTTCTCACATGCATATGTTTGTTGTTGTTGTTGCATTTGCCATCGAGTTGGATCCGACTCACAGTGACCCCTCCTTGGGTTCCTGAGGTGGTATCACTATGGCAATAGATTGCCCAATCTTTCTTCTGAGGAGGGCTGGTGGGTTTGAACTTCCAGCCTTCTGGTTGGCAGTCAAATGCCTTAGGCACTCTGCCACCAGAACCTATGATGTGATTGAAAATATCATGGCTTGGGTTAGGTGCATCTTAGTTTTCAAGGAAACGTCTTTGCTCTTTAGCACTTGAAAGAGGTCTTTTGCAGCAGTTTGGCCCAATGCAATATGCCATCTGATGTTCTGACTGCTGCTGCCATTGATGTTGATTATAGAATCAAGTAATGTGAAGTCTTTGACAACTTCAATCTTTTCTCCATTTATCATGATGCTGCTTATTGGTCCAGCTGTCAGGATTTTTGTTTTCTTTATATTGAGGTGTAATTCATACTGCAGACTATAGTCTTCAATCTTCATCAATAATTGCCTTAAGCTATCTTCTCTTTCAGCAAGGAAAGTTGTGTCATTTGTGTATCACAAATTGTTAATGAGTCTTCCTCCAATACCGTAGTCATGTTCTTCTTCATATAGTCCAGCTTCTTGGATTATTGCCTCAGCATACAAGTTGAATAAGTATGGTGAAAGGATGCAACCCTGACACACTCCCTTCCTGATTTTGAATCATGCAATATTCCCTTGTTCTGTTTGAACAACTGCCTCTTGGTCTATGCACAGGTTCCTCATGAGTATAATTAAGTGTTCTGGAATTCCCATTCTTCTCAATGTTATCCATAATTTGTTATGATCCACACAATTGAATGTTTTTGCATAGTCAATAAAACACAAATAAACATCTTTCTGGTATTCTTTGCTTTCAGTCAAGATCCTTCTGACATCAGC
>NW_006922543.1:238425-270062 GCF_000298275.1 Orycteropus afer afer
AAACAAATAAATACAGGTAAGGATATTAAAAATGTAAAGAGAAAAAAAAAAAAGATGTACATACAGGAAATTATTTTTTAAAAAAATAGTTTTGTTTGAAAACACTAAGATATAGATGTGGATTTGGTTAGATTGATCGATAAGATGATAAATAGATCAAGTTAAAAAAAAAAAAAAACTTTATAAAGAAAAGTCAAGTAAAAATCCAGTAGATAATAAAGCATTAACAATAGAATAAAAAACAATAATAATAATAAAACAACTCTATGTCAATACCTTTTAAAATGTTGATAAAAATGAATGGTTTTCCCTCAAGATATATAACTTGTAAAACAGTTTCAAAAACAAAAAGAAAACCTGAACATGCCAATATTCACAAAGGCCCCAAATCACTGCTTACAAGTGAAGTCTGCCTGATTCCTGTTTCTGATGAGGATGTTTTAGTTAGTGGATTCCAACTCATAGAGACCCCATGTGTTACAGAGCAGATCTGCTCCATGGGCTTCCCTCCGCTGTAATCTCACTGGAAGCAGACGTCCAGGCTTTTCCTTTCATAATACCTCTGGGTGTCTTTGAAGCACCAACCTTTTTCTTAGCAACTGAGTGTGCACAATTTGCTCCCCTAGAGACCTTGGTGTTGTGTTGTTAGGTGCTGTGGAGTTGGTTCAGACTCACAGCAACCCTGTGTACAACAAAACGAAACACTGCCTGGTCATGCACCATCCTTACAATCCTTGCTATGCCTGAGCCCATCATGCAGCCACTGTTTCAATCCGTCTCATTGAAAGTCCTCCCTTTTCCACTGACCTTCCACTTTACCCGGCCTGGTATCCTTCTCCAGGGAATGCCCCCTCTGATAACGTGACCAAAGTAGGTGAGATGAATTTTGGCCATTCTTGCTTCCAATGAGAATTTCGGCTGCACTTCATCCAGGGTAGATTGGTTAATTCTTCTGGCAGCCCACGGTATTTCCAGTACACTTCATGAACGTCACAACTCAGAAGCACCAACTCTTCTTAGGTCTTCCTTATGCATTGTCCAGCTTTCACATGCATATGAAGAGACGGAAAATACTATGGCTTGGGTCAGGTGCACCTTAGTCTTCAATGAGACAGCTTTGCTCTTCAGCACTTTAAAGAGGTATTTTGCAGCAGATTTGCCTAGTGCAATACAACATCTGATTTCTTGACTGCTGCTTCCATAAGTGTTGATTGTGGATCTAAGTAATATGAAATCTTGGACAACTTCAATCTTTTCTCTGTTTACCATGATGCTGCTTATTGGGTGAATTGATAAGTGTTGATTGTGGATCTAAGTAATATGAAATCTTGGACAACTTCAATCTTTTCTCTGTTTACCATGATGCTGCTTATTGGGTGAATTGTGAGGATTTTCATTTTCTGTATGTTGAGGTGTAATCCATACTGAAGTCTGTAGTCTTTAATCTTCATCAGTAAGTGCTTCAAGTGATTTTCATTTTCAGCAAGAAAGGTCATTTCATCTGCATATCATTGGTTCTTAATGAATTTTCCTCCAATACTGATGCTATATTCTTCTTCATGTAATCCAGCTTCTTGGATTATTTCCTCAGCATACAGACTGAATAAGTATAGGACACAACCTTGATGCACATCATTCCTTATTTGAAAATATGCAGTATCCCCTTGTTCTGTTAGAACAACAAACAGCCTCATGGTATATGTATAGGTTCCCCATGAGCACAATTAAGTTTCCATTCTTCTCAATGTTATCCATAATTTCTTATGCTCTAGGTTGGCAGTTCAAACCCACCAGCCACTCCTCAGAAGGAAGATTGGGCAATCTACTTCCATAGTGGTACCACCTCAGAGACCCAAAGAGGGGTTGCTGTGAGTCAGATCTGACTCCACAGCAGTGAGAGGGAGACACCCACACAGTTGAATGTTTTTGCATTGCCAATAAAACACAAGTAAACCTCTTTCTGGTATTTTTGTTTACAGCAAAGATCCACTTGACAACAGCAATGATATCCCTTGTCCCACATCCCATTTTGAATCCAGCTTGCATTTCTGGAATTTCCCTGTCAACATACTGCTGCAACCATTTTTGAATTCTCTTCAGTAGAATTTTACTTGCATGTGATACTAATGATATTGCTTGATAATTTCCACCTTCTATGGGATCACCTTTCTTTGGAAAGGGTACAAATATGGATCTTGTCCAGTCAGTTGGCCAGGTAGCTGCCTTCCAAATCTCTTGGCATAACCAAGTGAGTGCCTCCAGAGGGGCATCCATTTGTTGAAACATCTCAATGGGTATTCCATCAATTCCTGGTGCCTTGTTTTTCACCAATTCCTTCAGAACAGCTTTGACTTCTTCCTTCAGTACTGTTGGTTTTTGTTCATATGCCACTTCCTGAAATAGATGAACATTAACCAATTCTTTTTAGTACAGTGACTCTGTATTTTTTCCATTTTCTTTTGCTGTTTCCTGCATCTTTCAATATTTAACCCTTAGAAACTTTTGATATTGCAACTCAAGGCTTGAATTTTTTTCTTCAGTTCTTTCAGCTTGAGAAATGCTGAGAATGTTCTTCCATTTGGTTTTCTAACTCCAGGTTTTTGCACATTTCATTATAATGGACTTTTTCCTCTGAGCTGCCCTTTGAAAGCTTCTGTTCAGTTCTTTTATCTTGTCACCTCTTCTTGTCTTTGCTTTCACTACTCTCCATTCAAGTGCAAGTTTCAGAGTCTCCTCTGACATTCACTTTGGTCTTTTCTCCTTTTCCTGTCTTTTTAATGACCTTTTGTTTTCTTCATGTATGATGTTCTTGATGTTATCCAACAATTCATCTGGCTTTCAGCCATTGATGTTCAATGCATCAAGTCTATTCTCCAGATGGTCTCTAAATTCAGTTGGGATATAATTAAGGCCATATTTTGTCTCTCATGGGCTTGTTTTAATTGTGTTCAGCTTCAGCTTGAACTTGCATATGAGCAATTGATGGTCTATTCTACAGTCAGCTCCTGGCCTTGTTTTGGCTGGAGATACTGAGCTTCTCCATTGCCTCTTTCCACAGATGTAGTTGATCTGATTCCCGTGTATTCCATCTGGCAAGGTTCCTGTGTATAGCCACCATTTATATTATTGGAAAAAAAAAGACATTTGCAATGAATAAGTCATTGGTCTTGTAAAATTCTATCACGTGATCTCCAGTTTCATGTCTATCACCAAGGCCATAAAGACTTTATAGGACGATAAATGAAAGCCCTTAACTCCCTGGGTGGTACCAAGGGGCACGTGAGGAACAATGGAGGGAGGGAAACTTTGATGAAGTAAATTCCAGAGAATATGAGCCTTTTGTAGGTATACAGAGACACCCATCAGCTCTCATACCTGCATACCTGGGGAAGATGCATACCTGTGTACCTGGGGCAGGTGACTGGGTTGGACATGGATCAAAGTTCAGTAAACTGAGAGAGTTTAAAACAATATATAAGAAAAATTAGTTCAATCTTGGCTGACAGTGTGGTGAGACAGGATGGTGAAGTCTGGAAAAGCCCCAAATTCAAGGACATATTGATGAACCTATGTAGTACTCACACCATCCCCCAGGTATTCTCCCTGAACAAAGAGATATGCCAAGAAAGCAGCAGAGAAGGAAGGACTGGTAAGCAGAGCGGGTCGTGTTGTTTCTCTAGGAGCTGTTGAATTGGGATGCCCAGCCAGAGCTGAACATGCAGCCAAACCCTACAGCCCAATATGGCAAAGATGAAAATGCTGTGCCTTGGGAGGCTGAGGTTGGGCTAATCGTAGTTTAAATCAATCTAATTTAATTGCAACCCAGACTCAACTTGACTGCGTGAGGCACCATAATTATCAACCTTTCACTTTAACCACTAGACAGAGAGAAGGGCCTGAACTCTCTGGAGACATGAAAAAGAAAACAAACAAACAAAATAAAATAAAAACACTGCAAAAAAAATGCTTCAATTTCTAGCTCTCTTTAATATAGAATATCTGAAATAAAAGAAAATATTACAAGATTTTCAAAAAATGAAGAAAAAATGCAACACATGGAAGTAGAGTACAAGATGCCTAATCTGTTATTATTAACAGGCAAGAACTTTTAAACAACTTTCATGAGTATTTGATAGTTCAAAGAAAAAAGATAAATATAATGAATAAAGACATGGAGTATTTCATAAGAGAAATGGAAATTATAAAACAGAACCAAATGGAATTCTAGGCTGAAAAAGCACAATATCAGAAAATTAAAAAAAAAGAAAGAAAAAACACAGAATGAACTTCAAGTAGAATAAAAACTGAAGAAGAAATTGTCAGTGAATTTGAAGAGAGGTCTATATAAGTGATCCAAAATAAGCAGAGAGAAAAATAGAATGAGTAAAAATGAACAAATCAGCAATAATGTGGCATAATAGAAATCTGTCTAATATTCCTGAAACTGAAGGCAATTTCTAGAGTGTGGAGCAGGGAAAGGATACCAGACACAGCCCATATCTTGCTGATTTGAGGAGACTCAGCATCTCATGTGGCCACGGTGGCTGGAACGGGGAGGGCAGAGCTCTGGAGAGGAGAAACTCCTCAGAGAAAGAGCCCCAGAAACCTGTGTGAGCATTTCCTCGCAATAATGAATGGATGTCAACCATTCAAGAGGCAAAGGAAATCTCCATTAGGAAACTCTAAGGCAGGGCACAGAGAGATACTGGGGAAAGAACCACCACAGAGCAAGACAAAGGAAGTAAGTGTCACAAGAATAATAAAGCAAGGAACAAACATCTCATTATCCACACAAGACATTATGAGTTACATAGCTAACAAACTAAGCTACAGGAAAGTTGTCAAAATGAATGATAAAGAAATACGTTGGACATAAGAACAATAATTAAAAAATCTATTGCATTCCTATATGCTGACAACAACAACAACAAAAATGCCAATCACAATACTACAGGATACCTGAGAATAAATTTTACAAAAGAAGTGTAAGGCTTTATTAAACAAACAAACAAGCAAGCAAAAACATAAATTTTGATGAAGGACATAAAGAGAGCTGAATAAATGGAGAAATATACCTGGGTATGGAAAGAAGGCCCCATGTGACAAACATGCCCCTTGTCTCCAATCTGCAAAGTTAAAGGAAACCCAAAGACAGTTCTGTCAGAGCTCTTTATGGAATATTTCAGTCAATGTCAGCATTATGAAATGGCAGAGCTCAGAATAGCCAAGATAGTTTTTACTCCATGAAACATGTGATTTATCACAAAGGTGTTCTACATAAGACAGTGTGGTATTGGTGCATAGATTGACTCAGAGACTATTGGGCCAGAAGAGAAAGCATGGTGTGTTAAGCAGGGTTCTCTAGAGAAGTAAAACCAGTGAAGTTTATATATATGGAGAGAGAGAGAGAGAAAGAGAGAGAGAAAGAGAGAAGGAGATAAATTTATCATAGGAAAATGGCTCACACACTTACAGAAGCTGGCAAATCCCAAGTTCTGAGATCAAACGTCAAGCTGGAGGCTTTTCCTGACTCACGCAGCTGCAGGGGCTGACGAGCTCAAGGTTGGCAGGCAGTGTACCAGCTGTTGACTCCGATGAATGATAAATCTAAGATCACCAGGCCAAATGGTGGATTGTTCACTCATGGACAGTTGTAGGCAGCACAACAGGATCCAGATCCACAGAAGAGTGTCTCTTTTTCCCAGGGTGTTCATAAATATATTGGGAGCAGACCACACCCCCAGGAAAACTCCCTTTCAATGAATTGGCTGCTCAAAACATATACATCTGATCTCATTATGGGAAATAACCCATATCACAACTGCTTAAACCACTCACAATTGTGGTCCAGCCAAGTTGACACACAACTCCAAGTATCACAGTCCACTCCTTGTCAACTTAGCAGTTGTACACATCTCCTTAACCATATATAATCTCTAAATAAGGGTAATTATTAAATCATATTTGCACCTAACATGATATACTAATACATGTATGTGGTGATTATGTTTGTATGTCAACTTGGCTGGGCCTGGTTGAATGGTGGTAGTTATTCCCCATGATGAGACTGACAATCAACTCCATGGTGAGATCTACCACAAGCAGCTGAGTAGCTGCCTTTGGGTATGTGGTCTGAAACAGCCTTGGGGATAGTCTCTAGCTTATGGCACGCTTGGACCCTACACATAGCCATGTCATTGTTCAGTAGCCTGCCATGCTCTGCCAATCTGGGGACTTACAATGGACTTAACTTAATGGTCTGCCATGTGGTTTGGTAACATTGGGACTGTGCCTTTTTACTTGTCTACCTTGGGCTTCTCAGCCTCAGCAGCCAGCATCTGTCTGAATGAAGAAATGCCTCCAACTCCAGTGGGCCAGGAGCAAGGGGCAGAGCTAAAGCCCAAGGTCAAGGGGCTTTCACAGAGCCTCTAGAGCCTGGCACTTTGAACTTGGACTTAAAGCCTCCAAACTGTGAGAGAATAAACTCCTGTTTGTTAAGGCCATCCCATTTGTGGTATATTCTTGTCAGAGTGGCACTAGGTAACCAGAATAGCATACAACTGAAACACATTAAACCTTTTTATGTTTCATAGTTTAAAACAGAAGGAAACAAAAACATTGGATGCACATATACAATGAAGAAATATAACAATTACAGTTCTTATTTTTGCAACTGGTCATGTGGTCGTAGCTGATATTCAGAACTACCTTCTTCCACCACCCATTCTGTATTTCCCTTGCCCTCAGCAAGCACCTCAGCTGGTTGTGGTTCTTTGAAATTGATTTTGAAAAAAAGGCATTGGCCAGGTCAATAGCTGCATACCAAGTGCCAGGAGTCGTACTAATTTGCTCAAGCAATGAAACCACATCAGGAACAGCAGCTGCAATCGGAGTCACCACCTGATTAAATTTACGATAATCTACTGTCATTCTTCAAGATCCATCTGTTTTGTGCACTGGCCAAATAGGCGAATTAAATGGGGATGTGGTGGGAATCACCACCCCTGCATCTTTCAAGTCCTTCATGGTGGCAGTAATCTCTACAATCCCTCCAGGGATGTGGTATTACTTTTGGTTTACTATCTTTCTAGGTAGAGGCAGTTCTAATAGCTTCTACTTGGCTTTTCCTACCATTATAGCTTTCTGCACATGTCAGTGACCCAATGTGGGAATTCTGCCAATTTCTCAGTATATGTATTCCAATTATACATTCTGGAACTGGGAAAATATCTACAGGATAGGTTCAGGGACCCATTGGCCCCACTGCAAGATGTACCTGAGCTAACACTCCATCAATAACTTGACCTCCATATGCCCCCACTCTGACTGGTGGGCCACAGTGATGCTTTGGGTCTCCTGGAATTAGTGTCAGTTCAGAGCCAGTATCCAGCAATCCCCCCAAATTCTGATTATTTCTTTTTCTCCAACGAATAGTCACTCTTGTAAAAGGCTTCAGATCCCTATAGGGAAGGCTAGGAGAAAGATTGACATCATAAATTTTTGGCAATGTAGTGGGGTCCTTACTCAAAGGGACCCGACCTCCCCTTCATTCAAGGGGTTGTGAGTCGGTAAACTTATGCAAGTCTGGGAATTGATTGAGAGGCCATGACTCTCTATTCTGGCAATTCAATCTAGACTGCTGTTCACGTGACCTAGAATTCTTCTATCTGTATGTTGTTGTTGTTGTTGCTATGTGCCATCCAGTCAGACCCAACTCATAGTGACCCCTCCTTGGGTTTCCAAGGCAGTATCACTACAGAAGTAGATTGTCCCATCTTCCTTCCGAGGAGTGGCTGACAGGTTTGAACTGCCAGCCTTCTGGTTAGCAGTCAAGTGCCTTAGCTTAGTCAAGCTACCAGAGCTTCTATCTGTATAGATCAAGTAAATATTTAGTAGGTTTGCCATGTGTTTCACTCTTAGGAACACCATGCCTGAGGAGCCAATGCCGTAATTCCACATGAGTCAGAGTATTCTGATTGCTGTTTGGATTCTGCTGTCCATTATGGTAACCATGCTCACCTTGTCTTTGTCGATTAACTTCTGCTACTTGTCTGCTACTAGAAGCAGACAATTAACCCCATTGTAGTTAAGTGTCTTAGTTCAATTAGGGCAGTTCCCACTGTCAAGTACAGCTTACATTAAATAGCAATCACAGCAGTCTTCAAGGATTCTGGGGCTCCCTTCACAAATTTGTTCCTCACCGTACTGGTGAAAGACGTGTCCTCTGGACTCCCCATTTCTGGGTCTAGGGTTCTAATCTAGGGGATAAATCCATTCTAACAGGTTAATTTCCCTAAGCCTCTGCGTACCTTCTTCTACATTATATCAAGGCAGATCTGGTACTTCAGCTTGACTTAAGGTAGACCACTTCATAATCCATGCTTCAGTAAGCCAACCAAATAAACAATCAGATCCTTCCCTAACCTCTCTAGCTGAAACATTGAATGGAGAATCCATACTTAGTGGGCCTAAATCAATAAATTCAGACTGATCCATTGTTACATTCCTTGCACCACTATCCCACACCCTCAGTAGCCATTTCTATACATATTCTCCAGGTTTCTGTCTGTATATGATAGCAAAATCAAGTAGGTCTTTTTGGGTGTAGCATACCATTTCCTCAGTCATACTTAGTATTTCACCTTTTGGGGCTCACTTGGACTTTAATTATAGTCTAGCAGCAACAATGGGTGGTTGGGATGGTTCCTGAGAACATTCACCAATATCTTCCAGGGCATCTACCTCAGGCAATGACCCAGCAGGAACAGTTTGGTTAATTTCATCAAGTGGAGGTTGAAAGGATAATGGTTTTATGGTAATCCATTCAGATGGGAGGGATTCAACAGAACTTACAGGCTCTATAGCCTCATCTTCCAGACTGTCTGCCTATATGTCCCCATTACAGTTTCAGGATTCCCATTTTTCCCCACTTTAACTTCAGACACCATTTTGGGTTGGCAATTCAATTGTGCTGTAATTCAGCCACCCTTACAATAAGACTCTGGGTTTGGTTTTTGGCAATATCAGCTCTGTTACTAGAAGAAATAGACTTTCTTTCAGGGCACAACTGGAAATATTGGGGTCTTTTATGTGGAACTTGAGCTGTGACTCAGTAGCCCTGAACTCCTCTCGCTCTTTCACCACTTTGTCTGGTGTAAGTAGGACCAACCAACCAGCTTTCTTATACTCCTCATGCTGAAAAAATTGCAGTATCAAATATGTGATCACCCAGAGCCTCACTTCTCAAAAATACTTGATCTATTGGTGATGCTATTTTGCATATTAAAGTTGCCACCTCACACCACAGATTAGCAGGGACCTCTTTACTAATGGAGGCAGAGTCATCAGTGCCTTTACAATTAATCAAATAAGAGAACAAAAACAGAATCAGTGAAAACCAATTTAGAAGCCCATCCTTATGATGTTATCTCTCTAGAACCACTCTTGGTACCAAATGCATTAGGCTGGGTTCCCTAGAGAAGCAAAGCCAGTAAATCTTATAGAGGGAGAGAAAGAGAGAGAAATTTATCTTAGAAAAATGGCTCACACACTTATAGAAGCTGGCAAGTTCCAAATTTCAGGTCAAATGTCAAGCTGGAGGCATTTCCCAAGTCACACAGCTGCAAGGGCTGGGGAGCTCAAGGTTGGCTAGCACTATATCGGCTGTTGACTCCAACGAATGATGAATCCAAGATCACCAGGCTGAATGGTGGATTGTTTTCTCATGGACAGTTGTAGGCAGCACAACAGGATCCAGATCCACAGAAGAGTGTCTCTATTCCCAGGATGTCCATAAATATATTGGAAGCAGGCCACACCCCTAGGGAAACTCCCTTTCAATGAATTTGCTGCTCAAAATGTATACATCCGATCTCATCATGGGAAAAAACCCACATCACAACTGTTTAAACCACTCAGAATTGTGGTACAGCCAAGATGACACACAACTCCAACTATAACACATGGACACCCAGAAATGCATCAGACATAAAGAGATGCCTTCTATATTACAGAGACAGAACTTCAGATATTAGATATTAGAATGACAAATTAGAGTAAGAACATATCTTTATGGCTTCAAACTTTACCAGTAATGAAGAAAAATATAAATAAATATGATGACACTAGAAAGATAAATCTTTGTTTTATTAAAAAGAGCACCACAAATAAAGTTAAAGCACAAGCCACAAACTGGGGGGGGGGGAGGCTGCAAAGTGTATAACTCATAAAGGGCTACCATCCAGACTACATTTGGGACCACAGATGAATGAGATAAAAGAAGAAATGCAGCAGAAAAAATAGTCAAAAATGAGTTCACAGAAGAATGCAGACTTTTGAATAAACATATGAGAAACATATCCAAAAATTAAGGAAATACATATTACTATCACAGTGATGTATGGTTTCAGAATTACCAAGTAGGAAAATTGAAAGAGTACACACACCCTCCCAAGACCTGGAGAAGGAGTGAAGTGATGGGGATATTTACAAACTTTTGGTAGCAGTCTGAATTTGTACAACTCCTTTAGAGTTAAATTCATCAATAAATGGTCCATTTGAGATGCACATATCCAATGGTCCAGCAATTTCCCTCCTAGGCATCTATCCAACCTCTGAACGTGTGACAGGGAACCCACACAGCAGTGATCATCACAGTTCAGATTATTTTGATATAAGAAAAATTGGAAACAAGAGAAATCTATCAAAAGGAAAATGGATAAATAAATTGTAGTATATTCATACAATGAAATGTTGTATAGAGAAAATGAATGAACTAGAATTACATGTCAGAACATGGGTAAATCTCACAGACATAATCTTAAGGAGGAAAAAAGCAGGTAGCACAAAAATGTACACATTTGTATTCCATTCAGATAAAATTGCAAAGAGGCAAATATATGTACATATTACATATATACATATATACATAGATGTATATATGTATATGCATATGTATATGCATATATGTATGCACAATGATGCATACATATGTGATGAAAGTATGACGAATTGCATGGAATAAAATCAACAGCCAATTCCAGACTGTGATCCCCTAGAGAGGTCAAGGGGAAGAATCAGGGATGGGTGCACCAGGCCCTCATGTGAGATACCCAACTCATAAAACCCCTCCTTGGGTTTCTACAGTAGCACTACGGAAGTAGATGGCCCATCCTTCCTTCTGAGGAGTGGCTGGTGGGTTTGAACCGCCAGCTTTCTGGCTAGCAGTCAAGTGCCTTAGCCACTATGCTACCAGAGCTCCTTGTGAGATAGATACATACATATAAACCAAACTCACTGCCATCGAGTTGATTCCGACTCATAGCGACCCCTTTTGGGTTTCCAAGGCAGTAAATTGTTACAGAAGTTGCCCAATCTACCTTCTGTGGAATGGCTGGTGGGTTTGAACCACTAATATTCTGGTTAGCAGTCAAATGCCTTAGGCACTGTGCCACCAGAACTCCTTTATATATATTTATCTATTCCCCTCTTTCTAATGAAAATGCCATACCAATAGAAACTTATATATATATAATAAGGAAATACATATTTATATGTATAAAAATTTGATGGGGTGGTCAATAATCTTCCTTTCTATTTTTGCATCTTCACCCCTATTTTGTATAACCAACATAGCATTGTCCTGTGTGCCTACGTGTTCCACCTTCCCTGACCTTCTCTCTGTCCCTTTAACACAGGCTCCTTCTTGCCCACAGCCACAGCATGAGCTGTTCCTGCCACTTCTGATTATTTTCTCCCAATGTTCATGGAACCAGGTCCTTCTTACACTCATATCTCAGCCAAAAACTCTTCTTGTCAGGGAGGTTTCCTGGACTTCTCTGGCTAAAATAGTCTCCTGCCACTCTCCAACAGTGCCCCATTTTAATTCTCTACACAGCAATTCCCATTACCTGATATTTTATTTTTATTATTTTCTGTTTGTTTTTAATTTATTCCTGCTTTATCTCCTAGAATATAAACTCCTGAACAGCAGGCACCAGCTGTCTTGTTCTCAACAGTGCCTTCAGGGTGTAGAAGAGTGGCAGGCAGAAATTCCCTCAGTGTTTATTGGATGGGTGGGAGGATGCATGGATGGAAGGATGGGTGGGTGGATGGGTTAGTGGATGTAGGTGAATGGGTGGGTGGAAGGGTGGATGGATAGATCAAGGGATGAAAGGATGGATAGATGGGTGGATGAACTAGTCAATGAGATAATTATGTGGGAACTATGATAGCAGCTCTGGTGGCACAGTGCCTAATGCACATGACTGCTAACCAGAAGTCTGGTGTTTCAAACCCACCCACCACTCCTAGGAAGGAAGGTTGGACAATCTACTTCTGTAGTGATACTGCCTTGGAAACCCAAGGAGGGGTCGCTATGAGTCAGATCTGACTCGACAACAGTGAGCTTTTTTTTTTTTTAGTTATAATCATACAAAGCCAAGTCCATGTAAGTTTCTATTGGTATGGCATTTTCTTTAGACAGACGGGTATAGATAAAAGTGCAGATTTGGGAAATCTCAAGAACAGGAGATTATCTTCAGTCCAGGAAAGGAGGTCAGAAAGAAAAAGACTTGATGAAGGGGTGGTGCTTGATCTGGCTTGTAGGTCGGGGTGCATTTTGACAGTCATAGGTTAGACAGACTGAGCAAGAACTTTGCAGCAGCACTCTGTTCATGCAGATTAAAGCCATCCGATGGTCTGGGGTTAGATAGGGGGGTGATGCCCAGTGTCATGGCGCTCAACTCCTGGATTAAGCACAGGGTCTAGATTAACAGGGGCTGGTCAGTGAGGAAGAGTGCTTGGGCCATACACGATCTGGTGATCCATATTCATCCAGCACCTGATAGCTGTCAGACCTGGTACTAAGCACTTTGCATGTATTCTCTCATCTTCTAAATAGCCATCTGAGGTAGGTGATGTCACCACCCCTAGTTCTCTGATAAGAAATGAAGACTCGGGAAGGTTAATTAACCCCCTAAATTGCTCAGGCTATCAGATCCAGTAGCCACACATTTACATCCGAGGCTCCACCCTTTTGCACTTAACCTCTGCAAGACCAGAAAATGATGCAACGACTTGGAACTTTTGATGGTTGGGGGAAACAAGGACAGGGTCTCAAAAGAGGTGCAGATGTGGTCAGCTCTCAGCCCCACTTACTGCACTCTCAACCAGTCAGTAACAGCGCTGTGCAGGTTTGGCTGTGAGTTGCCTAGCAGCCAAGCAGAATGAACATTGAAATGTGGTTCAGTGTCCATTAGAATAAAAATAATGATCCTCAAAAGCAAACCTGTGTTCCCTGGGCAGCTGCCTGAGAGGAATCCCTCTTTGCAGTTTTATAAAGAGAACACTGCTGGGTAACAGGGTTACTTTCTCAGTAGTACCCTGATACACTAATTATAATGTTGCAGTTGTGAGGTGCCATCGAGTTGATTCAAACTCCTAGTGACCCTATGCACAACAGAATGAAACCCTGTCCTATCCTGCACCATCCTCACAATCACTGCTTTGCTCCAGTCCACCGTCATCGCGGCCACGGCATCAGTCCGTCTCGTTGAGGGTCTTTTACTTTTTCTCCAACCCTCTACTTTTAGTTATAAGAGAAATTCATGCTTCACCTTTTTTAAAAATTTTTTCATTATTTCTCTTAATTGTTACAGTCTCTCCCACCACCTTAGTAGGTGATCTGTTTGAGGTTCCGGAATGAAGGTAACAACAAACAAACAAAGTACAATAACAACAAAAACCTTTAAAAAGTTATTTTGTCAAACAGCCCCTGGAAAAGTTGTATGAACACATGGTTGAGTCCATGTATTAAGAGAAAAGTACTACCTGGGACCACAATGAACTCAAAGAGAGGCTTTCCCAGAGATTTTATAAGCTTCCCAATAAAGATGATTTCCAAAGTCCCCTCCTCTCACTGTCTTTGTCGGCACCTACACAGCAGCGCACACTCACAGTCAACAGCCAGAAGGGTGTGCTGTCCTCAGCTTTTCCACCCCTTCCCTCATGTGCTGCTGTCTGATCACATCTGGATTCTGTCGGCATACACCTTCGTGGGCTCTGCTTCCATTCACAAACCCTAAAGGATGTGAGTTGCATTAGGTATCTAATACTCTATGCAAGACCCTTGAAAGTCTGTACTTCGGTTAGGATGGAGGACAATGAGGCCTCAGCTGAAGTCACTGTCTGGAGCAGGGTTGGCCTCAGAGTTGGCCTCAGACAGGACACAATTAGGAGAGACGTTCCACACAGATGGAAGGCCACTGTATTCATCTTAACTTAAGGGTCAGCAAATGGAGAAGGATAAATGATGGGTCATCTCTCAGATATCTTTATAATTAATATGAAGCCCTTGGATGGCTCTTAATAGTATTGCTCAAGGGCACTGCTTCACTGCAGAAACAAGAAAAATCTCAATTCTGGAAAACTGGGTTCAATCACACAGCCTTGCCCATCTGGCCTGACACATGGTTAAAATGCTCCTGACTTCCTTCTGCTCTTCTTCATTTCCTCCCGCCCCCTTTCCTTCCTTCACAGTTTCTATCCTCCCTCCCTTACTATCTTGTTCCCCTCCCTCTCCCTCTTTACCTTCCTTCCCACACTCTTCCCTTCCTTCTTTCCTCACATACACATTTTTCAGAACTTCCACAAACCAGGCATTGGTGTAGGAACTGAAGATAAAACATGACAAGACACAATCTTTGCTATCATGGATCTTATATTATAGTTTGAGAAAGTAGACACAAATACGTAATAGGTTGGATGGTGAGAAAATCTTACATCTAAAAAAAAAAAAATGTAGGGCAGTAGGGGCAGAGTGACAGCTGTAGACAGGGAAGACCTCTCTGATTAGCATGCCTTTGAGCAGAGCCAAGGAGGACATGAGGGAGAGCCATGCAGACATCAGAGGAAAGACAGTCTGAAATTGACTTGTCAGTGAGGTCACAGTCACAGTGTCTGCTTTAATCAGGTCCAAGCCACCAGAAAAACCAGTGGGATTGGAGTGGGGTGACAGAGGAGGAAGATGATGCAAGAGATGGTCACATAGAGTACTAGGAGCCAGGTCATATCAGGGTTGGGAGGAGGCTTGAGTGAAAAGGGAAACGCAGAGGGTCGTAAGCAGAAGTTGGTGTTGTCTTACTTCCACCATTAAAGAATTTTCTTGCTGTGGTGTGCACAAGAGTTTAAGGGAACAAGGGTATACACAGGTGGACCATTGTGGTGGCTATTGCAATAAGCTAGGCCATAGCTAAATAGGATTTTCAGAATATTATCTCTCTCAGGATTTAGAGATAATTAGGGACTGTCTCTTCTTATCTCTGCCCAGATTGCAGAGGAACTAAATAATTGAACAAAATAAATTGTGTTGTTTTAAGTGTCTCAGTTTGGAATGCTATTTTGCACAGCCATAGAAACTGGAACAGATTTTGGTACCAGAAGTGGGGTGATGCCATATTAAAGCCCACATGTTTTTTTTGGAACTGGATAGTGAATAGAAGTTGGGGCAGCCTGGAAAAGATTGCTAGTGGAGTTCTGATGGCTCCCAAGGAGGCTGTTGGAAGTAGAAACACCTATTATGTAGTGGTGGAAAGTCTCACAATTGCCTATGAAAGAGATGCCAATCATTGGAACCAGAGGGCAGATTGTGGCAGCCAGCTCCCCAAGACAGTCCCATGATCCATGTCTCTCCATATTCCTGTCCTTGTATATTCTCACACACACACTGAAACAGAGCTGTTGGACCAATAAAATCTAGAGAAAATGACCAGACCATGCAAGTCATTTATGGTCTTCACTTTACAAGTGAAGACCATATAAGTCTTCACTTGGATATCTTGTTGTTGTTGTTGTTGTTGCTGTTATGTGCCATTGAGTCAGATCTGACTCATAGTGACCCCTCCTTGGGTTGCCGAGGATATCTTAGTTCTGTAAATTAACTACTATACCAGGAAGAGTTCCACCTGGAGAGGAACTGAGGCCCCAGCCAACAGTCAGCAGCAAATTGCTATTCATGTGGATGGGCCCTTGGAAGTGGATCCTTCATCGTCATCAAGGCTTCAGATGACAGTGCTCAAGCCAATGACTGCAGCCACATGAAAGATGCCAAGTGAGAACTTTTCAACCAATTTCTTCCTGAATTTCTGACTCACAGAATCTGTGAGTGTAACAAATGGTGATTCCATGCCACTAAGTTTTGGGGTGATTTTTTATGTAGCATTGGATAAACAGAGCAAACACTTAGCACAACCACTGCTCAAAAAGTGGAAGCTGCTTCCATTATCAAGTAACAGTAGTCCACTTTTCATGGCCGTTGCCCTAGATTATATGAGGAACCATTGCCCTTCAGGTTCAATCCATGGTACCCTCCTGGGAAGCTTTGCTCAACCGAAAACCCTTCTACACAGTGGCTGGCTGAAGCCAGCAGATCCTCTCTCTGACTGATTGAACTTGGGCCTGAAGAAAAGCAACAAGCATGTGGGGCACACATGGTGATCCACAGAGGAGGAGCCAGCTTTGGCAACTTGGTGGGTGTGTTGAACTGTCCAGCCTCTGCTTGAGTGACCTTGGGTGACCTTCTCAGCTCCTCCTTCCATGGCTGGGCTCTGCAGTTTTTGCTCTTCCCTGGGCCTCTTGTAGCTTATTATAAGAGTCCTTCTCTGGGAATGTCTGTGCTCTTTGAACAGTGTTCCTTGCAGTTAAACAAGTCTGTCTGGAATAATAAGGGTCTGGGGTGAGGAAGGGTTAAGGACGTCTTGTGAGACTTAAAGATCATAATCAAGGCTTGTGCCTGAATGCAATGATTTCTGCACATTTTCTTAGTAAGACATGAAGCTATTTTTCTGCTCTGCCTGCTAAGAAGGTCTGGATTTCCATAAGTAAGTAGATAAACACAAGGTGCTGAAGGCAGACAGGGAAGGCAAGAGAGAACACACTGTTCATTAACTTCTTTGCCCCCTAATAGGATCACAGTGGGCCCAACGACATTTCTGCTTGAGTACTTGAGTACAAAACCACGTCTGGGCCTCAGCCACCTGGTAATTCTAGATTAAGCACCACGGTTGCACCAGTGGCTGGCTGCCCATGCTGACTAGTAAAAGTTACACAGAAATGGCCCAGGTTGTGAGGCCAGGAGATCAGACTTAGCCCCATGTGAATGGAGCCTGGGCCACTGTGGGCAGTGAGTGGTCTTTCTTTGAGCTTGTCCCTTTTAGCAGGAAGGCCTCCACACCAGGGGGGTTATGCAGCTCCCACAGGTTGACCAGCACTCCTGGCATCCAGCATTGGAGAATGCACAGAAAGTGGCAAGTCTCATAGAAACAGATCAATAGATACAGCTTAGAAAGAACATTGAGCAAGCCCGGTGTGAGGCCCATCAGCTTGTATCCAGGGCAGCACAGAGTGAGAAGATGATGAACGGGAAGGAAATACAGCCTCGACAGCCTTGACTCCCTATGTTCCCATTCCTGTAATCACAGAGCCTTCACCTTGAATTTTGTCTGGAGCATTGGAAATCAATACCAGACCTGCTGCACACCACTATCCATGACGTGCATGTACGCAGTATTCTCCTGACACGGTGTGGTTCAGATTCTCCTTGACATCCAAGCTCAGGGCTCCCCTGGACACTGTCTTGACACCGGGTGATTCTCAGAAACAGGCAGCTGGAGCTCAGTATGGCTCAACCTCATAAGCAGAGCCTCAACTGGCCCAGAATTCAGTCCTAACTGGTCACGTCCCCCCACCCCCAGTACAAAATGTACCCCCCCAGTGCTGTGTTGGTCATCTGCCTGGGGCTCTCCTACCTGAGTACACTCCCCTGTCAACAGCAGGTTGATTGCCCTACAGAGCTCAAATCCTGTCCCACTTGGCTAATTAGATTTCATTGGCCCCATCACCAGACTGCATGAAGTCCAGCATCCCCAGCCTGCCATGCAAAGCCCTCTCTAAACTGGCCTGCTTTCTTGTATTGCCACATGTCATGGTCAAACTGAACACCTGAGCAAGTGCCCTCTCTGTTCCTGGAGGCAGAATAGCACAGTGGTGAAGGCATGGGCTTGGGTGCCAAGAGACCTGGGGCCTAGATTACTTGACCCACATGAGCTTCAGTTTCTTCATCTGCAAAGTAGGTCCTGTTTGTAGGGTTGACAGCAGGGTTGGAAGTGCTGGTGCTGAAGAAGCTGGCTATAGAGCGGGGCCCATAGCACACGCCCATTGACCGTGACTCAATCATGCTTTATGATCCCAGGCCTTTAGGTGCCCAAGGAGCCCCGGCAGCACAATGCTCAAGCACTTGGCTGCTAACTTAAAGGTCGGCAGCCTGAACCCCCCAGCAGCTCTGTGGGAGAAAGCCCTGGCTGTCTGCTCCAGTAAAGATCACAACCCGGAAAACCCTATGGGCCAGTTCTTCTCTGTCACCTGAGGTCACGATGAGTCACATGACTAGCAGGCACCCAGCAGCACTTTAGGTATTAGGGTGGTGGTGGTTTCCTGTGTCTCCTTCTCCTTCCTGAATTATCTCCTACCCAACTACTCTCCCAGTCTCTCACAGGTAAGCTGAGCTGAGGACCTAGATGCCTAAGGTAAGTGTGACCTCTCCTGCCGCTGTCTGAGCCCAGCTCACACCTGCCTGCTGGACATGGGAGAGCAGTCCTTCTGCGCCATCTCAGAGGGCTGCTTTCACATAGAAGGTGGAACATGGCATGGTCCCATTATGTGTTACCTTACCCAGTTCTCTAAATGTTCACCTGAGTCCAAATCTGCCAATAGGAGTAAAACAAACCAATAAACAAAACCTACCTACAGCAGGAACACAATTATGGTGGCAAGAATGGCAAAATGCCCATAAATCCAGGTGGCAGTACCTCTTGGTCAATGCCATCCCTCTGACTACACCACCACCCCACTTGCTGTCTCCTGTTGAAGCCACTTGTCCCCTTGACTGACTTCCTCCTGCAGACTGAGTTCTTCAAGGTCTGGGAGATGGAGATGCTAACAGCAGGCATTGCCATTTCTGAGCCCTCTCAATGCCCGCCCCCCAATGGTCTTGGATGCGTAACAGGGACTGCACTTATCTAATCCCCTAACTACTTGCTGAGGCAGTGATTTCAATATCCTAAGACACCAGCTGCTGTTCTTCTGTAGAATAAGATACCCGTGGTTTAATAAGAGCCCCCATCTTAAATTACACATGAATTCCATGACAGATGCAAACATCTTGGATTGAGGATCCACTTTTGGGTGAGAAAGAAGGAGAACAGAAAAGGAAGTCACTTGTCCAAGGCCACAGAGCTTCCTCGGTGATGCCAGCTCACCTGTATATGGGGCATCACAATTTGTACAGGCTCCTGGGCACAAGGTGGCACTGGCCAAGCCCAGACAGAGGGCTGCAAGGCCACCTCTGCCCTCTACAAGTTTGCAGGGCTGCAACAAGCTGCTTATATATTTTGAGCCTCAGTTTACCCACCTATGAACTGGAAACCGTGGAAGCTGTCTTCTAGAATTATTGACACCACTGAGACAATCTCAAAATGTACCTCTCACAGTGATCACCTGGCACGTGGTCCATGGTCCTTTACCTACAATCTCACATAGAAGATGTCTGAGAACTGGAAATATTTTTGCAGCCCAACCTGACCTCAGCTGGACTCCTTTGTAGATGGAGTCTGACCTGAGCCATCTGAGTGTTATGGGTTGAATTGTTGTAAATACCACCCCTTATAGCAGGGATACAATCCTCCTTGGGAACGGATTTTCTTCATTATGGTAAGAAGCCCTATCAGTGCAGGGTGTGATTTAAGACAACCACCTTTGAGATATAAGGAGAGTAGATTAGGACAGAGGAGGAAGTGGAGATGAGGGAAGAGCCAAGGCACAAGGTCATCCCTCCAGAGCCAACAGAGAGAGAAAGCCTTCTTCCAGAGCTGGTACTCTGAATTTGGACTCGTCGCCTCCTAAACTTCCTAAAGCCACTCAGCTGTAGCATTTCTGTTATAGCACAAGTGGATAACTAAGCCACTGAGCCTCTTTCACCTGGTTCCAGTGAATATTTAAATATTTCCCTGCAGAATATGACCTTTTGTGTTTGAATGCAGGTGTTCTAAGATTACAAGGGTTGTTCTTGATGCCACTAGAGTCTTACATAGGACACTTTATATGCATCATATCACTTTTTTAAAACTGAAATCATTCTAAATTCTGAAGAACATTTGGTTCCAAGGGTCCCAGAAGCACACAGACCTCTGTTCATCATTGGCAGAGCTTTGTCGAGCAGCTGCAGCAGAGGCTGTCTCCTCCATCACGCAGGTTTTGACTGTGACTGTCCTCTGTGCACAGAACCTGGGACTTGGCCATGGCTCTTCAGACTTCTGTCACATGTTCTCAGCATCCCGGTAGAATTTAGAAGCAAGTTCTAGGAAATGGTAGATATTACTCGGACACTCATGGGGGCACCGTGAGTCAGAGATGATTTGACGGCAACTGTTTTCCTCTCAACACTGGGATGAGTACGCCCATGGAGGAGGTTCTGGGTCCAAAGACACAAAGACACTGGTGTTACTAAGAATGTCTTCATAAAGATACCCTTTCCCAAGGCAGTGCTTTGTGGCGGGTTTGCCTCGAGACCAGACCTGGAATTATCTTCTCTCAGCAGCCTTGGACCTGAAACCACAACACCACTCATCAGGATCAGTGCCTCCAACTGGGGACTGACTCCTCCCTGACTCATTTCCAGGGCTCAGGCTTCTCCTTTATATTTGATATTCTTGTCTGTCACCATGTGTTGCACACAGAGGTAACACACCTCGTGCTTAAAAAGGACAAAGGAAAGAAGATAAAAATAGTTGTTCAGATGTTGACAGAAATAGTCTATTGTGAGTTCCTTGCAGGATACAGGGCATTGGGGGATTCCGATTGTGACTCCCACCCATAGTTGTTAATGCTCTTGGGATTAGACACCACTGAAAAGTAAGGAAATCTCCCTGAAGGAAAATTCTTTGGGCAAGTTGCTCTGTCCTGGAGGCTTTGAGTTTACTTTATTGATGTCAGTACTTGATGTTTGGTTGTGTTTACTATTTCTGGAACCCAAACAGATTGGAGGGATCAACCCACACATGGTCGTTGGGCATGAGAGCTCCACAGCAGAATTTCTGGGAGAAATTAATCAGGGTGGAGGGATAATTTATTAAGCCATATGAAATTGCCAATTTGTAGGTCAACTATTAGCAATTCCATGAAGTTCAACTTTGGTAGTGGGAGAAGACCAAAGAGAGGGCCCTTCAATGACTCATCACTTTATCTCTATCTCAAGAGACGAGAGATGACAGAGATAGATAAGGAGCAGACCAGGGTTTCTGGCACTGGCTCTGGTACATAGTGCCTAAGGCATTTGACTGCTAACCAGAAGGCTGGTGGTTCAAACCCACCAGCCTCTCCTTGGAAGGAAGATTGGGCTATCTACTTCCATAGTGATACTGCCTCAGAAACCTAAGAATAGGTCACTATGAGTCAGATCCAACTCGATGGCAGTGAGAGAGAGTTTGGGGCCTCCACTCTGAAGGACCTGGCCTACCAGGAAAACTATGCACTCAGTCCAGCTCCCTGAACCTTTGAGAAGGCTGTTTTTTGTTTTGCTTTTCAAGTTGTTTAAAGTATACACAGCAAAATATACACCAATTCAACATTTTCTCCACATACAATTCAGGGCCATTGATTACATTCTTCAACTTGTGCAACCATTTCTCACCCTCCTTTTCCAAATTATCCCTCCACCGTTAACATAAACTCACTGCCCTGAAGCTTCCCATCTGACTTTTAGGGTTGCTGCTGTCAATTTGATCCCATGTAGATAGTTCTTTAACAGAGCAAGATGTTCAAGGCAAATATTTGTTACCACATAAACTAGATTATTGTTTCAGTTCAAGAAAACTTCAGGGGATATTTTTGGATTAAGAGGTAAAGATAATTCCAGCACAATAATTTCAGGAGTATATCTAGCCTCAAAGGCCCAAGAAGGTCTGATTCCATGAGAATTTGGAACTTTTTCCCACATTTTCCCTTCTTTTGATCAGGTTTCATCTGCAGAATCTTTGCTATAAATGTTTAGTAGTGGTAGCTTGGCACCATCCAATTCTTCTGGTGTCATGTCAAAGGGGTCAGTTGTTCATGGAGAGAATTAGGCACACGTTCTGTTTTTCCCTTTCATCCCTGACTCTCCTTCTTCTGCTGCTGCTGCAGGTGAATAGAAACCAGTTGTTGTGCCTTGGATGGCCACATGGAAGCATTTTAGACTCAAGGAGCTACACAACAAAATAGGAGGTGGAACAGAAGTACTAAAGACGTTATTAGATTATTACTTGGGATGTCTCATGAAACCTTGATCCTAACCCTCCAAACCAAGAGCCCAAATGTCATGAGGTGTTTTATTGTAATAAGTAGCCTGCTTTCATTAAATAAATAAATAAATAAATGTAAATAACCTTATATAATATTTCCCAATTCAACTTTTCACAAATATACAACTTATTGACATCAAGAACAGTCAGGTATATACAGACCAAAGATTAGCAGTGGTTACCAGGATTGAGAGGGAGGGAGGAAGGGGACTTTTTGCTTATGGAGCACTGAATTTTTGTTTATGGTAGAAAATTTTCCTTGAATGAGGGTAATATTTGCACTGCCAATTCATGCAGTTGACGTCAGGAAGTCAAGGAAGGAATTTAGCTTCCTGAAGCCAGTCATGTGAGCAAGTGCCTGTTCCAGCTGAATGGACAAATTGGAGCTCCAGCTGTGAGACACTTCCCCTCATGTGGACACCAGGCAGTGAGGCGTTGGTCTCTCTGGATTTTCACCTCACTCCTCACCCATGCAGTGTCTGGTGTGACTGTCTTTGTCTTTATCATCTCCTTGTTCCCAATCACCCAAGTTTGTGAGATCAAATTGTCAATTTGGCATTTTGCTTTTGAAGATACCATGTCGTCAACAGAATTGTACATAGGGTGCAGAGGGTGAGGGTAGGTCTTTGTGTTCTCATCATGCAGTCACAAAGCATAATAGGTGAGAAAAACAGAGTAAGAATCAGCGAGATGGAAGGGGCCTGGGGTTTGGATCAACAGAGAGATGCCCCAAGTGAACAGAGAAGAGTGACCAAGGATTGGTGAGTGGTGTGTCTGGAGAGAAAGACACAGCATTCTCAGCTTTCTGAGCCACCTTCAAGACTCCAGGGTTTATCCTCTGTGCACTGAAAGACCTTGTGAGTGTTTTTAAAAGAGGCGTGATGCTCAATCTGGCTAGGATCGCAATGATCTGTTTCTGTATCTTCCAACCATGGTGATCTCCATGGAGGCAGGGCTGTGAATGTCATCTCCCTCCTTCATAAAGATTCCTGAAATTGCCTCGTGCTACTCTTGTTAAAAACCATAAAATTAGTCCTGACTCATAGCTACTTTATGGACAGCAGACCAAACACTACTCACTTCTGTGACATCCTCCCAATTGTTGCTCTGTTCAAGCCCATTGTTGCAGCCACTGTGTCAGTCCATTTCAGTGAAGGTTATCCTATATTTAACTGACTTTCTACTTTACAAAGAATGATGTCTGTTTGGGTTACTTCATGCTTCTCTAACAGAAAATATCACAAATGTTATAGTTCTAATAAGCAGGAGCTTATTCTCTTACAGTTTTGGAGGCTAGAAGTCCAAGTTAAAAGTGCCATCCTCTAAGGGCAGTGAAAGCACCTCAGCCTTGGGCTTCTGCCTCCTGCTCCCAGTCCACTGAAGCTGGAGGCTATCTTCACTGAGACAGCTGCTGGCTGCTGAGGCTGACAAACCAAAGGTCGACAAGTGAAAAGGCACAGTCCTGATATTACCAAACCACACTGCAGGCCATTGATTCAGGTCCATTAAGAGTCCCAACACTGGCAGACAACATAGCAGGCTGCTGAACAATGACTCAGCCACTTGCAGGATTTAAGAGTGCCAAAAGTTGGAGACCATTCCCAAAGCTTCTCCTTATATATTGGAAGCAGACCACAACCCTAAAGCAGCTACTCAGCTGTTTGCAGCAGATTCCACCACGGAGTTGATTGCCAGTGTCATGGGAAATAACTACCTCCAGCTGCCCAGCTACTCAGCCAGGCCCAGCCAAGTTGACACAAAACCTTCACTACCACAATGTCCTTCACCAAGGGCTGGTCTCTGATAACATGCTCAAAGTACATAAGATGAAATCTCACTATGAAGCATTCTGGCTGTACTTTTTCTAAGACAGATTTGTTCATTCTTCTGGCAGTCTATGGTGTATTCATATTCTTTGCCAATACCATAATTCAAGTATGTTAGTTCTTCGGTCTTCCTTATTCAGTATCCAGCTGTTATTTGTGATTGAAAAATATTATGGCTTGGGTCAGGTGTACCTAAGTACCAAGAATGACATCTTTACTTTTTAACACTGTACAGAGGTCTTTTGCACCAGATTTGCCCAATGCAATATGTCATTTGATTTCTTGACTGCTGCTTCCATAGGCATTGATTGTGGATCCAAGTAAAATGAAAGCCTTGACAACTTGAACTTTTTCTCCATTCCTCATGATGTTGCTTATTGGTCCAGTTGTGAAGATTTTTGTTTTCTTTATGTTGAGGTATAATCCATCCTGAAGACTGTAATCTTTGATCTGCATCAGTAAGTGCTTCAAATCCTTTTCACTTTCAGCAAGCAAGATTGTATCCTCTGTATAACACAGATTGTTAACGAGTCTTCCCCCAATCCTGATTGCCTCACACCCTATTAAAATAATAACCCACCAGGACTTCTTCTTGTGGAGGATAAATTGAAGTTGTCAAGGTTTTCATGTTACTAGCATCAACAAATACCACCCATGGAAGCTGCCATCAAGAAATCAAACAACGTATTGCATTGGGAAAATCACCTGAAAAAGACTTTGAAGTGTTAAAAAGTAAAGATGTCACTTTGAGGACTAAGGGGTGCTTGACCCAAGCCATGGTATTTTCAATTGTCTCTCATGCATACAGAATCTGGATATTGGAAAAGGAAGTTTGAAGAAGAATTGAAGCATTTGAATTATGGCATTTGGTGAAGAATATTGATTATACCATGGAATGCCAAAAGAATAAACAAGTCTCTCTTGAAGAAGTATAGCCACAAAGGTCCGTAGAAGTGAGGATCGTGAGGCCTCAGCTCCCTTCCTGTGGGCACATTATCAGGAAAGATCAATTGCCAGCAAATAAGATGATGTTTGGTAAAATGGAGACATTGGACATGAGGGAAACCCTCAGTGAGGTGGATGGAGACAATGGCTCTAACAATGGGTCGAAAATATGAAACCTGAAGATGACGCAGGGCTGTGCAATGTTTGATTCTGTCGGACGTTGGTTACATGGCGACTCCACTCAATGGCCGCTGTACATCTACTTAGCTAGGCGGCCTTTCTTGAACAGCAACCCTTTCCTCAGGAGAGAATATGGGTTCTCCCTGGAGAGCAGGCATTTTCCTTTGTGCTTTTAATGGTTGATTCCCAGCATCCGGAATGCGTTTGGGTCACCGTGGGTGTTCCCTCCTGCACTGGGATACTCTCCCTGCTGTTCCTACTCTGCCTGTCAAATCCTTTGGGACTCACTAAGATGCTGGCCTGATGCCCACTGGGTGCCCCTGCAGGCCAGTGTCTATGAAAGTGGTTCAGAAGCACTATGCAGTTTCAGGGGAAAGGAATGTCATTAAATCTTTCTGCACACCAGCCCTCAGCCCAGTGGTACAGAGATAGAAGGGACTAAACGGAAATTGTTAAGGGAGAGATATAATTCACAGTTTCTTAAAATGGTTTGAAGTTCAGGGGAAGGGGAGGAGGATGGAAGCAACAGCACCAGCACAATTTTACCAGGTCTTCTATGGTCTGAATTTTCTAAACTTGCATTTCAAAGAGATTTGGAACTACTTTTCAATTCCTCGAGTTGCCACTTTGTAAACTCCACTTGATTCCTGAGTTCATCGTGAATTTTATGAATTTTGTATTTTTATGCCAGGGCTCTTTGAAGTTTTATCCTTACGAAGCAAAAACAAAACCAAAATGTGACTTCCTTTCTTTTATGGCAAAGACTGTGCAGCTGCTACAAAGTTCATGTTCATCACCCATCGAAGGACTGGAAGCTAAACTTGAAAATAAATAGATTTGTGGAAATCTGCACTGTGTAGTGTGATGAGCTCGTCAGAAGAATGAATTCCAGCTTTATCAGGTGACTTGGAGAGGGTTTCACAAGGCAAAGATAAGCATATAAAGCAAGATGCTGAAAGAGGTGTTAACTATAATTCATTTTTGCACAATAATTGCAGAACACAGACCTGCATATTTCTGCATGGTTTGCATTTGTGTATGTTTATCAAAGGCGTTTGACTGTGTGGATCTGTTTTAGTTATCTAGTGCTGGTATAGCAGAAATACTAGTGGTGGATAGCTTTAATAAATAGAAATGTATCCTCTCACCCTTTAGGAGGCTAGAAGTCTGAATCCAGGGTGCCAGTTTTAGGGAAAGGCTTTCTCTGTCTGTTGGCTCTAGGGTTAGGTCCTTGTCTACTTTCAACATCTGTGGACCCAGTGTTCCTTGATCATGTGTCTTGATAATCCCGTGGGTCTAGGAGCTTCTCTGCACAGGGACCCTGTATTCACAGGACATGCTCTGCTTCCAGCTCTTCTTGCTTGGTGAGAATAAGGCTCCTGTGATCTCTGTTCACTTATTTAATGTATTTGATATCTCAAAAGAGATTGATTCAAGATACAACCTAATCCTGTGGACTGTATCCTGCCTCCTTAACATCCTAGAGGGTAAGATACATGGCACATAGGATAATTACCTCAGATCACAAAATGGAGCATAATTATATAATATTAAAAATCATAGTCTAGCCACATTGACACATCATTTGGGGAGATACAATTCAATTCATGACAGAATCATAACATATTATGGATAATGTTGCAAAGAATGGGAATTCAATAACATTTAATTGTGTTCATGCAGAACCTACATATAGACCAAAATATTGTTGTTTGAACAGAATAAGGGGATATTGCTTAGTTTAAAATCAGGAAGGCTGTGTGCCAGGGTTGTTTCCTTTTCCCATACTTATTCAATCTGTATGCTGAGCAAATAATCCAAGAAGCTGGACTATATGAAGAAGAAAAGATATCAGGATAGGAGGAAAACTTGTGAACAACTAGAGCTGTGCAGATGACACAACCTCGCTTGCTGAAAGTGAATGAGCCCTGAATCACTTATTGATGAAGATCAAAGACTCTAGCCTTCAGTATAGATTACATCAGAAAGGAAATGAAAATCCTCCTAATTAGATCAATAAGCAGCATAATGATAAAAAGAGAAAGGATTGGAGTTAAGGATTTCATTTTACATGGATCCACAATCAACACTCATGGAAGCAGCAATCAAGAAATCGAAATCTGCTGCAAAAGACTTGTAAAGTGTTCAAAAGCAAAGGTATCACTGTGAGGACTAAGATGCACCTGATTGAAGCCAGCATGTTTTCAATCACATCATGTGTATTGGAAAGTGGGTCAGTGAATAAGGAAGACTGAAGAAGAATTGATGCATTTGAATTATGCCGTTGGCAAATAATGAATGATGAACTTCCAAAAGAGTGAATGAATCTGACTTGGAAGAAGTGCAGCAAGAATGCCCCTTAGAGGCAAGGATGGCCAGACTTCTTTTCACTTCCTTTGGATATGTTATCAGGAGGGACCAGTCCTCAGAGAAGGACTTCGTGATCGGTAAAGTAGAGGTTCAGTGAAAAAGATTAACACCTCAACAAGATGGGTTGACACAATGGCTGCAAAAATGAGCTCAACCATAGCAAAGTTTGTGAGGATGGTGCAGCACCTTCGTTCTGTTGTACATAGGGTTCTTATGCTTTGGAACCCACTCAATGGCACCTAACACAAACAACAATTCATATAAGTATGCAGATATATATTGTGGTAGTTGAGGTCGCGTATCAACTTGGCTGGGCTGTGGTTCTGAGAGTCTTGGCAGATGGATGTAGTTATCCCGCATAATGAGATTGTAATTGCCTCCATGGTGGAAATCTGCTGAAAGATGTTAATCAGTAGAAAGGCAGCTCTTATACCCACACTCTCTTGGTGAATAGGCATGGCCATCCCTAACTCCCACCCACCTTCTGGGCTGGTAAGCATTGCATCCCAGTCTGTGTGCTCTGACAGAGGCTGGGTGCCCTGACCCACCCTGCCCAGGTTTTTGTTTTGTTTTGTTTTTCCTTTTTTTAAGTGTGTTTGTTTTTTTCTGTTTTAAAATTCTTATTATTTTGTTATTCTTTTTATTCCTCTTTAGTTTTCCCTTCCCAGATTCTAGTTTTCAGCTTTTTCTGTCTTCCCTGTTCCTCATTCCCATTTTTTTTCTTTCTCATGGTTAACTCTATTTTTTGTTTTTATTTTTGCATTTTTCCCATGTTTTTATTCATTATTCTCCTACTCTACAATTTTTCTTTTATTGCTCATATGTTGTGGGTTTTTTCTTTTTCTTTTCTTTTCCTTTTTCTCTTTTTGGTGATTGTTCCTGTATGTTCATGTGGTGTGTTTTTTGTCCACTTGGTTTTACTTTTTTGATACTTTTCCAATTGTGTTCTGTCTAACTGAGTGAGAGGCAGCAACTGTGCCCATGCAACACAACCACATATGCATCTCCTGCAGCTCTACTTACTGGGTGAGTGCCACCACTTCTTCCTGCACCAACTCCAAAACAAAAACAAAAACAAAGCTCAATGCTGTCGAGTTGGATCCAACTCATAGTGACCTCTTCTTGGGTATCTGAGGAGGTGTAACTACAGTAGTAGATTGCCCAACCTTCCTTCTGAGGAGTGTCTGGTGGTTTTGAGCCACCAGCCTTCTGGATAGCAATCAAATGCCTTAGGCACTATGCCACAAGAGCTCCACCAACTGGCCAACAATAAACAGCCACCAAGAAGAGGCTGACTCACCCTCAACTGCTCTTCACAAACAGTTAACAGAGATCTAAATACAAGGACATCAGGATGTCTCAGAGACAATAGATGATCACAGTCCACACAAAGAAGCAAGATAAAGTGGTGGAAACAAGGGGGCAGGATACAGACCATAACATATCCTTGAGGAAGAAGCAGCATTGGAAATCCCTGATAAGGAATTCAAAAGAATTATACTTAGGTATCTTCAAAGGATTGAGAGGCAGATCAAGGAAAACACTGACAACATTAAAGAAAACACAGACACAACCCTTGAACAATTTTGGAAGAAAATACAAGAACAAAATGACAAAATAAATGAAAAATTAGAAATTATACAAAATCTACAGATAGAAATCCAGAAAATTAATATTAAAATGTCAGTAATAGATAACACATTGAAAGGGCAAAGAAGTAGAATTGAATCAATGAAAGGCAGAATTAATGAGATTGAAGACAAATACCTGAATATTTCTTTGGAAAGGGGTCAATAAGAAAAAAGATTAAAACAAAATGAAGAAAGCTTAAGGTTCATGTGGGATACCATCAAAAGGAATAATCTATGTGTAATTGGAATTGCAGAACAGGAAGTGAAAAAGAGAACCACTGAGAAAATTGTCCAAGATTTGTTGAAAAAGAACTTCCCTGATGTGATGAAAGGTGAGAATATATCCAATCAGAAATTCCAGCAAACCCCAAACAGGATAGACCCCAAAAGAAAATCACCAAGACATAGTATCATCAAACTCATCAAAACCAAAGACTAAGAAAGAATCCTGAAAGCAGCATGAGAAAAACAAAAAGTTACAAAGGACAACCAGTAAGAATAAGCTCTGATTTCTCAGCAGAAACCATGCAAGCGAGAAGGCAATGGGATGGTATATATGAAAGCTTGAAAGAAAAAAAATTTCCAACCAAGAATTATATACCCAGCAAAATTATCCCTCAATTATGATGGAGAAATCAGGAGATTTCCAGATAAGCAGAAATTAGGGGAATTTGTTAAAACCAGACCAAACTTATAAGAGATACTAAAGGGAGTTCTTTGAACAGAAAACGAATAATAGCAAACAACAACTGACCATTAATACACAAGATGACATAACCCAGAAACCAACATAGACATGCAAGTATCCAAAGTAAAATAAGCTTACAAGATTTTGAATAGGGAACTAGAGACATCAATTGGCAAATGAGGACAACTACAAACCAAAAAGAGGGGGAAAATAGTGTAGTTACAGAACTTCTAAATGGTGAAGAAGTCAAGAGAGTTGCAAGATAGAATGAACTATTCTAAACTGAGGGAGAAAATTATAAATCACAGGGTAACCTCAAAGAAAAATAATAATCCTTCACATCACAATAAAAAGAGGACAAGCACAAATATTTAGCAAATACTAAAACAATAGCAACAGAGGAAATGATAACACAATTCATAAACATAATGGGCTCAGCACAGAAAATTATATGGAACAATGAAACCAGAATACCATGAAAATACACATAACAAAATGACAGCAACAAATTCATACTTGTCAATGATTACACAGAATAGCAATGGGTTAAATGCACAACTCAAGAGATGGAGAGTTGCAGACTGGATAAGAAAACATAACCCATGAATATGCTGTCTAAAAGAGACACACTTTAGAGACAAAGACAAAAATAGACTAAAAATCAAATGATGGAAAAATATATCAAGCAAAAGGCAACCAAAAAAGAGCAGAAGTGGCAATATTAATTCCTGACCAAACTGACTTCAGGACAAAACCACCATAAGAGATAAGGAAGAACATTATATAATGATTAAAGGATCAATGGAACAAGAAGATAAAACTGTAATAAATATCTATGGACTCAATGAAAGAGCCCCAAAATACATATATCAGAATTTAACAGAATTGAAAAGGCAAATAGATGACTTCACAGTCATAGTGGGAGACTTTAATACACCACTTTCAGTGAAAGAGCAACTGGAAAGAAACTCAACAAGACACAGAAGCACTAAGCAACGTAATCCACCAACTTGACCTTATAGACTTCTACAGAGCACCTCACCAAAGCAGCACAATATACATTCTTTCCCAGTGCACATAGAACATCTCCAGGATAGGCCATATTTTAGGCCATAAAGCAAGCCTTAATAAATTTATTGCTCTTGTTGTTATGTGCTGTCGAGTCAGACCCAACTCATTGCAACCCCTCCTTGGGTTTCCGAGGTGGTGTCACTATAGAAGTATATTGCCCAACCTTCCTTCCGAGGAGTGGCTGACATTGAAATATTTCAAGGCACCTTCTTGGATCTCAATGGTATCAAGGTAGAAATCAACAATAAGAAAATCAGTGGAAAAAGAGCAAACATATGGAAACTGAACAACACCATCCTGAAGAATGACAAGGTAATAGAAGAAATAAAAAATGAAATTAAAAATTTCCTTGAATCAAATGAGAATGAAAACACAAAATACCAAAATCTTTGGGACACAGCAAAAGCAGTGATCAGAGGCCAATTTATTCCTACAAATACACACATCAAAAAAGAAGCCAGAGCCAAAATCAACACTTTAAACCAACATCTCCAACAATTAGAAAAAGAACAGCAAGAAAAGCCTACAGTCACCA
>NW_006922543.1:270422-271936 GCF_000298275.1 Orycteropus afer afer
AGACCAATATCCCTCATGAATATAGAAGCAAAAATCTTCAACAGAATCCTAGCCAATAGACTCTAACAACAAAGCAAAAATATAATTCAATTTGACCAAGTGAGGTTCATATCAGGAATGCAAGAATGGTACAACATTAGAAAAACAATCAACATCATCCACCACATAAATAAAACAAAGAAAATGAACCACATGACCATATCAATTGATGCAGAAATGGCATTTGATAAAATCTAACACCCATTCCTGATCAAAACTCTCAGCAAAATAGGAGTAGAAGGCACATTCCTCAGAATAATAAAGGGCATATATGCAAAAGCAACAGCCAACATTATTCCCAATGGAGAGAAACTGATACTATTCCCCTTGCAAATAGGAGCCAGACAAGGATGCCTTCTATCACCACTTCTATTCAACATCGTATTGGAAGTCCTAGCCAGGGCAATAAGGCAAGGAAGGGAAATCAAAGACATCCAAACTGATAAGGAAGAAGTCATCCTATACCCAGAAAACCCAAGAGACTCAGTAAAATATCTACTGGAACTGAGAGATTTAGCATCATGGCAGGATACAAGGTCAACATCCAAAAATCAGTTGTATTCCTCTACACCAGCAAAGAAAGAGATTGCTGAAAAAGAAATAAGGATATCAATATCATTAACAATAGCTACCAAAAAAAACAAAAAACAAACAAACAAAAAAAAACTTGGGAATAAATCTTACCAGGGACACAAAAGATGTGTATAAAGAAAACTATAAAAGACTACTTCAAGAAACCATAAGAGATCTACATAAATGGAAGAACATATCATGTTCTTGGGTAGGAAGATTGAACATTGTGAAAATGTCAATTCTATTGCCAAAGTGGCAAGGAGGCTGCATCTTCTGACCTCCTCTAACCCCACAAGAGGAAGACAGAATACCCATCAGTAGCCCAAGGCCTATCCCTGCAAGGCCAGACATGCCGTGCTCCTCCAGCCCTTTCATCAACCCTGATGCCAATCGTTCCTCCCACAGCACCCACCACTTCTTTTCTAGGTTTGATAATTCGCTGCAGTGGCCACACAGAACTCACAGATTATGGGGTTTATTAGGAAAGCAATAGGCTACAATTCAAGTTCAGGAACATGCTCAGTTTCTCAGCTCACCATCTCTCAGGTGAAAGTCTCTCTCAGTTTCTCTCCCAGCAGTGCATGTCTCTCAGTGTCTCAGCAGCATGTGTCTCTCATGCCTCTCTCTCTCAGCAATGCATGTCTCTTGCATCTCTTAGCAGTGCATGTCTCTCACATCTCTCTCAGCAGTGCATGTCTCTCACATCCCTCTCTCAGCAGTGTGAGTCTCTCACATCTCTCTCTCAGCAAATGTGTGTGTCTCAGGAGCACGTTTCTCTCAGTAGCATATCTTTCTCAGCCAGCAGTTAGAGAGACTCCTTCTGCCCCTAGGAGGGCTCTTTTTGATCCTGGCAGAATGACCAAACTAACCAGACCCAACATCAGAACTCTATACACCTGAGA
>NW_006922543.1:272956-279816 GCF_000298275.1 Orycteropus afer afer
ATATACTATCATGCATAACTCAAATGCAAAAACAGCAGAAGATAGACTAGATGAATGGAACCTTCTAAAAATTAAATTTTTATGTGCTTCCAAAGGCTTCTCCAAAAGAGTCAAAAAAGAACCTACAAATAGGGAAAAAAAATATTAGGCAATGACATATCTAATGAGGGACTTATCTCTAGAATTTATAGAAAACTCCAACATTCAACAACAAAAAGACAAATAATACAATTTAAAAATGGGCAGAAGACATGAAAAGCCATTTCACCAAAGAGAATATTCAGGTGGCCAACAAACATCTGAAAAAATGCTCATGATTGTTAGGCATTGGAGAGATACAAATTAAAGTAACAGTGAGATACCATCTTGCTCCAGCACTAGTAGCAAAGTTCAACAAGACAGAAAATAACAAATCATGGTGAGGATGCAGAGAGATTGGGACTCTCCTACACTGCTGGTGGAATTGTAAATTGGTACAACCACTGTGGAAAGCAGTATGGTGATTCCTTAAAAAGTTGGAAGTAGAAATACCATTTGATGCAGCCATTATATTGCTAGGTATATATCCTAAAGGAGTGAGAGCCACAACAAGAACAGGCATATACACACCCATGTTCATTGCAGCACTATTTACAATTGCAAAAAGATGGAAACATCATAGGTGTCCATCAACAGAGGAATGGATAACCAAGCTATGGTACATACACACAATGGAATACTATGCAACCCTAAAGAATAACATAGAATCTGCAAAACACTACATAGTGTGGATGAACTTGGAGATCATTATGCCGAGTGAAATAAGTCAGAGAAGGACAAATATTGTATTAGTCTGTTATTATAAAAGTCAAGGAAAGAAGGAAATTTTTTTTGTTGGTTACGAAGGGTGGGTGGGTAGGGTATGAAATACTGTTAGATAGGTAGAGACAAATATTGATTTGGGTGAAGGGAAGGGCAATGTACCAAATGTGAGTGATCAACACAATGGCATTGAGGAAGAGGAAGACATAGAGAGGTGCATGGGAGGTACACAACAAAGATGAACCCTTTTGCACAGACAGTACTGTATTGTTAGTGAAGACAAACATTGATCTATGGGTGGATAGATGGGTGGACAGGTTGAACGATTACACCAAAAAAATCAAAACCAAACTCACTGCCATTGAGTCGGATCTGACTCACAGCAACCCCTCCTTGGGTTTCTGAGGCAGTATTGCTACAGAAGTAGATTGCCCAATCTTCCTGCCGAGGAGTGGCTGATGGGTTTGAACCACCAGCCTTCTGGTTAGCAGTCAAATTCCTTAGGCACTACACTCTATGCAGGGGGAGAAGTATGCCCAAGACCATGTATAGGATTAGCAGACAATGTTTCTACAAGTATATTTGTATGTCCTGTAAGAATTCCCAGGTATATAGTAGAGCTGACAAGGGACAAGGTTGTAGCCACTTCTTGGCCACAGCCAGCTACCCAGAGGGAGTGAGCAGTTGAACCTGTGGACTCAGGACCATAGTCGCAGGGGACATCAAGCTCAAATGGCATAACATACTACACAAAAACATTGTTCCACATTCTACTTTGGTGAGTAGTGACTGGCATCTTAAAAGCTTGCAAGCACCCATCTAGATGCAATGATGAGTCTCTACTCATCCAGAACAAAGAAGTATGAAGAAAACCAAAGATTCATGAAAACAATTAGTCCAAGGAACCAGTTCACCATGCGATCCTCAGCCTATACGACTATGAGACCAGAAGAACTAGATGGTACCCAGCTACCACTGTCAACCCCTCAGAGGGGGATGTATGTAGGAGATCCTAGATAGAGTTGGAGAGCAATGTGAAACAAAACTCAAAATCATTTTTTTGGGGAAAGGATGAAATTTGCTGGTCTGATAGAGCCTGGTGGAACCACTGAGACTATGGTCCCTAGCTGTCCTTCAGGTCTGGAATTGAACCCACACCTGTGGCTTCCACGCAACCAAAAGACGTGTATGAGCTGAACATTTACATTAGGTAGATGCACTCCTTGGAGAAATCGATCAATCATGGGAAAATAGAAGGGCTGTGTATGCACAGGGAGGGAGATCAGGGGGCAGGAGTACATGGGAGGGAAGGACCCAGGGAAGAGGTAACTATGGGGAGGATGTGGGAGGGGAGCTGTTGCATTGTGGGAAATTGTAGTCAATGTCATGAGACAAAGTGGATGTCAGCTGAGGTATGGAAAGTGAATTTACTCTGTAAACTTTCACTCAAATAACAATAAAAATAAAAAGGAGATTGACTTAAGACACAGCCTACACTAATACTTCTCATTAAAGTAAGAAAGAAAACCCTATGCCCACATGATTATAAGGACAGGTTTTGCACTTACAACACATACGTTTTGCTGACACTATTCAATCCCTAACACTGTTAATCAGTGCTGCAGTTACACAGCATTCATAGGTCTGGAGGAAAGAGAGGTCATGCTTACTGGAGAGTTCGCGGAGCGGTCAATGGCAGAGGGGATGACTGAGCAGAGCTTGCAGGGGAGAGGCGAGGAGAACTGCATCCCCACAGCTGCGAGTAAAGAAGTCCAAAGGGGTTGGGGGAAGGCATTGGGCAATGAGAATGGAAGAATATGTTGAGAAGGACACAAAAGGCCCAAATGAAGACCAGAATCCTGCTAGGGAGCCACGGGGAGCCTTTAAGTATTTCAGAACAGAGAGTGTTCTGATGAAAGACATCCTATTCTGGTGGCAGTATAAAGATGGCTTGGAGGAGTCAAAGCTACAAAAGTCAATAGAACACCGGGTCTTAACCAGTCCAGCAGGAGGCATTTGTTTAGAGCTCAGCATTCTCATCCCTATGGCAACAGGGTATCTTCTGTCCTGAAAGTCTGTGTGATCCCAGGACACCCTTATTGTCACTGTCTTTAGGCACAAAATGAAAAGCTGGATCAGGCAAGAGTCAGGCCATCTCCTGGCCCCAAGGCAGGCTTTGATGGAATTTTGACCCAACAGCATTTTCTCAACCCCTCCCCCACACCAATTTCCACAGTATCATTTTCAAAACAGGTCTCAAAGGTAGATTTCACTGAGAATCTGAGTAAAGAGTTATTTAACCACAAAACACAGGACTACCTCCCTGGATTACTCAGGCTCAGGGCAGTCAGTAAAGCTACAGAGCATTTGAGTAAACAATGACATGATCTGGATAAGTAAATAATGATGAAGAAAGTCTCCTTGGCAACGTGATGGACACTCAGGGACAGATCTGCCTCCCCATATAAAACAGCTAAAGCATTGGATGAAGTATATGAAACAGCAGTTTTCAAGACATTGGACAGCAGGCAAAGTAGGAGAGTGATTCCTGAGAGATGGGAATCAAGGAAGGTAAACCCATGCCTGCCCCAGCTCACTACCTGAAGGGTGATTCTAGGCTGCAGTGCAGGGCTCATGAACACAAGCAGAGCCCGCAGATTCCTTGAGTTGAGCAGATGGGACCGATTCTCTAGGAAGGTCAAGGAAGTCCTCAGGTTGGGGTACAGTGGAGAAAAGAGAGCTTTGCGAGGGAAACCTGCAGATGTGAAGAGTGTTTCCTGTAGGCTAAACTGAGTACTGATCAGCACATGCAGGTGAGGAGACAGCCTGTCATGGATAGAATGGGCACTTTTACCACCACTCACTGGGAATTAGGCCAAGCTCTGCCCCTCTAATTGTCAGTGAAGGCTTGTGGGAAGCAGTAACAAAGCCCCCTCCACCTGCCCCCCAGCCAGAGTAATCTAGGCAGAGACCAGACCCTACCTAGCAGTAATGAGAAGCCCCCTACCTCTGGATTTCACTGGAGGACGAGTGGAGAACCTGGTCTATGTGTAATGAGGTGATGTGCCCCTGCTTTCATGAGAGTGTTCTTCAGAGAGGGCCTGCTAAAACACCAGGTAAGGAAGGTTCAAAATCTCTTAACACAATACCTGAAATGACCAGTTTACAAATGAAAACCATGTGTAGTACCAGGAGCTAGTAAGATCTCAACTTGAATGAGAAAAAAACAAACAACAGATGCCAACACTTAGATGACACAGATTATAGAATTTTCCCAAAAGGATTTTTAAGGCAAGAAGCCATCAGAAAATACTTAAAAGAACAATTCCAAACACATACAAAAAATATAGTCTCAGCAAAGAAATAGAAAAGGTAGGGACTAAGAATTTTAGAATTGAAAATAGAGATGTTAGATCTAAAAATACAATAAATAAATAGATAGATAGATAGATAGATAGATAATCCAAACTCAACAGATGGGTTCAATAAAGGACAAAGGGAAAAAAAAAAGTGTGAAATTGACATAGAACTATAGACACTGCTCAACATGAACAGAGAAAATAGATTTTTTTAAAAATAACAATCTCAGGGTTATGGAAGAAGTAAGAAAAAAATTAACATTTGTATCTTTGGGGTCCTGGAAGGAGATGAGGAAGAGAATGAAGCTGAAAATATTAAAAGAAACAATGGCTGAAAATTGAGAAATACACAAATTTACAGATTCAATAATCTTAGAATTCTAAATCACAACAGAAAAGAAAGAAGAAAGGAAGGAAGGAAGGAAAGAAGGAAGGAATCTACACCAAGACACATCATAGTCAAACTTCTGAACCCTAAAAATGAAACAGAAAACTTTGAAAGCAGCCAGAGAGAAACAATGCATTACTTGTAGGGGTCAAACAGGTGCAACAACAGCAAATTTCTGTTCAAAGTAAAAAAATAATAATGTATTGTTGGGCCTATAAGATTTGTGGACTTCAGATGTATGGTGGCAATGCCACAAATGCTGAAAGAAACAATATGAAATTATGTTATTGAAGCTTCTTCTATTCTAGTTGAAGTAACAAGATATTACTAGAAGACAAAGCTCTCCACTCTAAACCCTAAGAGTTATAGGCAAGAAGCCAACCAGGGAGATCAAATGGAATCATAAAGTTAATCAATTCCCATGCTGGGAAAGAAGGAAGTTCTCAAGCAATGACCTCAGCTCCCACCTTAAGAAACAAGAAGAGCAAAGTTAATGTGAACTAAGCAGAAGAAAGGAAATACTAAATAACAAATAGAACACAGTGCAAGGGAAGATAGAAAAAGTGTAGAGAAATCAATGAAGCCAAGACCTGGCCCCTGGAGAACGTCAATGAAGTTGTTGAACATCTGGCCAGGCTGACGAGGAAAAGAAAGGAAGTGAGCATGGATTACCAATGTTGGAAATGAAAGACGTGACAACACTCCTATCGCATGGTGGTTGTTATGTTGTTAGGTGTCGTTGAGTCATCTCCGACTCATAGTGACCCTATGTAGAGCAGAACAAAAACTGCCGCATCCCGTGCCAGCCTCACAATCCTGATTACACTTGTGCCCATTGTTGCAGCCACTGTGTCAATCCATGGGGTTGAGGACCTTCCCTTTTTTTGTAGGCCCTCCCCTTTATGTGGTACATTTTACATATTTGCAGATTATTGCACATTAATGGCAGCTCAACACAGGTACTATGAGAAAAATGAAATTAAATATGACCAAAGATGACAAATATTTCCTTCTTAGTGCTATGGTCACTGAAAGGTTGAGAATTCAAATCCACCTGCCTCTGTGGGAGAAAGACGTGGTGACTTAATCCCATAAAGGTTCCAGCCTAGGAAATCCTATGCGGCAGATCTACTCCATGACATTGGGTCACCATGACTGGGAACTGAATAGACAGCATACAACAATAACTATGTTGTATCTGAGGATCTGGAAGAGCACCTGACATGTAAGAAACTGTCCTTAGATGTTTGAGGAATGAATAAGTGAATGATCAGGACACTGATGATGATAATGATGGTGGTAGTGTGGTGGTCCTTCTCCAGTCTGAGTCTAGCAGTACAATCCAGACACTGATCTGCCTAGATTAGAAGTTCGGCTCAAGGGGAGCACTGGAAGTCCATCCCCAATGACTCCTGGTCTTACTCCGACATACCAGGGGTGCTGTGTGTATCACCAACCTCCTAGACTTCCTTCTTCCCTGCCACCAGGTCAGATGGAACGATCCCCCAGCTCACCATCAGTGATTTTAGGTCCCATCATTCAGTGGGACTACACTCAGATATAAGATGTAGAGGCAGGAGCAGGGTCTGTGTAAGGTGGAGTGATGGTCTGTTGAGGAGGTATCTCCAGAGGTAAGATAAGCTACCAGAGCTCCCTGAGATAAGTAGAGAAGGGCTAATTACGGAGGAGATTAACCAGCTGGAAACAGTGCTGGGCACCTAGTCTCTTCTCAAAAAGTGCTTAGTGATGTTGTTGAATCAACTTTACAAGAACTTTGTGCATGTCCCAAATGCTCCTTTGTCAAAGAGAGGACACATTCTCCTGAGATAGACAACAGATGTTTTCCACCCTAGAGCTAGATGGCTGTGGGTGGCAGACTTCTCTGCTTTCTCTAGTTCCAGTGAACACCACCCTTGCCACCAGAGATACCAAAAGCAGTTGGCTTTAAAGGACAGAAATTTGTTTTCTCACAGTTTGGAAGCAAGAAGTCCAAAATCAGGGTGCCAGCCCTAGGGAAGTCTATCTTCCAGCTCTGGACAAAGATTCCTTTCTGTTTCTGTAGCCCTGGCATTGCTTGGCTCCTTGGTGACCTCCACGTGGTGCTTATCTACTCCCACCCTCACCCCTGCCTGCTTGTGCTCACTTGCTTCTGCCTAACGTGCTCTTCTCATGTCACAAGTGGTTAGGGTTAAGACACACCCTTCACGGATAGAGCCTCATCAACCTAACAGATAGCTCTGTTCCAAAATGAGATTGACCCACTGGCACAGGCATTAGGAATTACAACATGACTCTTTAGGAGCTATGGTGGC
>NW_006922543.1:280276-301920 GCF_000298275.1 Orycteropus afer afer
GCCTCACCCCTCCCTTTCTGTGCTCCATGTCTTTCTCCCTCTCACCCATCATTCAGGTTCTGAGTGGCAAGAGAGCAGAGGGTTCAGAGGGAAGGTGTTGATACCTTGTTGATGTCAGGTGCTGTTGCGTCTATCCCAACTGGCAGCGTCCCCACGTGACAGAGTATAGATGCCCCCATAGAGTTTCCTAGGCCGTCATCTTTACAGAAAACAGAACAAAACAAACTCACTACCACTGAGTCAGATCCAATTCATAGTCAAGACTGTATATTTATGGAAGTAGATTGCCCAGTTTTCCTTCCGAAGAGTGGCTCGTGGGTTTGAACCACCAGCCTTCTGCTTAGCAGTCAAATGCCCTAGGCACTGTGTGACCAGAAGAACTGCTGGGTGGGTTCAAACTGCCAAATTTTTGGTTAGCAGCCAGGCGTTTAACCATTTCACCACCAGGCCTCCTTTGGTACCAGCAGCTTTCAAATAAGTGCTGATTGTGCCACTGCCCGCCACATGCCTTCAGGGAAGTCCCTTACCCTGTCGGAATGAGATGAGCATTTTCTCACCTCTAACATGCATACTGAGACAGCACACTCCTGGTCCAGGCAATCACGAAGCAGATATTCACGGGGCGCCCGCTGAGCTCCCAGCATTCTCTAGGCCGGAGGGATAGCGCTTGGACGAAGCCAGGATCCTGTCTCCCGGGGCCTGGAGCACAAACAAGCAAGAGGGTAGCACCCATGAGGTGGTTTAAAGAGAAGCCAGGTGGGGCAGTGGGCGGGTCTAAGTGGGAGGTGGAGTCTTCTGAGAGAAAGCCTCTGCCCGCCCGGGTGGCTTTGAGGAGGCCCCTGGTCCAGGGAGAGTTAGCCAGTGCATATTGCGAAGCGTTCCCTGGAGACAACTGCTCCTGTGAAGGGTCCTGTCACCCAACAAAGGCATCTTTGTCTTGGAGCAAGAGTTCGGGCAACAATGAGAGTGAAGGTGTGGAGGGCTGGGCAGCTGGTGAGGGTGAGCCGGCAGGGCCTGTTGGACCATTCAGCCCCCCTAAAACGTTGGATGCTAGTCAGCAGGAGGTGGGAAGACACAGGAGCCAGCCCCCGTTCGCCTCTGACAGTCTTAAGAACAGCTTTGCTGAGCTTCTCCTGCCAGGCCCGGCACACCCCGAGATGGGCTCTGGCTGATGTGCACTGTGCTGCCCTGAGTGCCCAGTCCCGCCCGGGCCAGTCTGCAGAGACTTCCTGCCTCAGTGGATCCCGCCCTCCTTTCTTAGGAGAATAAGGCCTTGGAAGCAACGCTTTCTATTTCTAGTTGTTTCCAATTGCAGTTCTCTATCTGGAAATCAATTCATAATTGTGGTGTTTTGGGCTTGGCACTGAATCCAGTGTACCTGGTGCCTGAATCTTGGCATTGATGGATATAAATCAGGAGCTAGAGTGGCCTGACAGGACCTCGTGTACGAGTGTGTGGATGTGTGCACATGTGGGCACCTGTGTGGATGTGTGCCTGTGTGGCCATGCATATGTGTGGATGCATGCAAGTGTGTACCCATGTGGGTCTGGGTGTGCGTGCATGCACATGAGTGTGTGGGAGTGCATGTGAGTGTGTGTCTGGTGAGATGACGAGGGTTTGATGGCCACTCCTCTGCAGAGTTCTGTTCACCACAGGTCTGGCACAGGTTGCTGAGAAATTCTGTCTTGAGAAATTTTGACTGTCAGAGAGCTATTTTATATTCTAGAATTTATGCCTGGACATGAAAACACTAAAGATGTCACAGCCAGCGCTCCTGCCTCGTGGACCTGGGGGAGGGCCACTTGCAACTCCTGCCTCTGAACAGCCGAAATCACACAATTCCTGCCTCTGAGCATTTCCACTGACATCCAGACTTGGTCTCCATAGCCCCGGACCTCCTCGCCTGTGCTTTATGTCCCTTGGCCCTGACTCTGTGGGCCCTGCAAACTTTAAATAAGTACCAGATGAATTGATTTGATTATCAGACTGATTTTATTCTCTGTGCGCTAATGAAGAGTCCATATTATGCAAATGCTGGTGATTATGACAGCAAGTTTTTTAATTGCAAATTCATTCCCCAAGCCCAAAATAAACTTTTGCCGTGCCAGGGGGCCGCTGTGCACAGGGAAGAGAGGAAAACTCATTTCAGGAGGAACGGAGCCCAGGAAAAAAGGATTGAGCCCCTTAGAATTAATGTGCAACTTTCCTATTTATCTCTTCTGACTCATTATTGAAAGCAAGAGGAGCCCATCACCGCCATTCCTTTTTAGTCATCAAATTAAGAGAAAAAGAGGAGCAGGAAGAAAAGGCTTGGGGGCCCAACTGGAAGTCAAACACCATCTGTTGTCAGAATGCCCCTTCCCTGTCCCTCCTTCCAGACTGCGGCCAGGCTCCCTGAGATGACATCTTCCTTCCCTGAGTGACCAGCATTGTGATGGCAGGATCCTGGCAGAGGGAGACCCCATCTTCTATTCCAGACCATCATCCACCAGTCACAGCTGAAAACAGAGGTGACAGCAGCCCTTCTGCCGGAAGCAGTGTCCTCACAGGGAGAAACGAGGAGGAGCCCAGTCCCCTTAGCAATCTGGGGGGCGAGAGGGGACAATGTCTAATCCATGTCTTTCAGGCCCGGTCCAGTGAAAGGGAGTGTTTCCTTGACCAGCTGAGTTCTCTCTTCTCCCCGCAGAGGAGATGTAGACCAGTGGGTCTCCCGCTGCCCCTCTGCCCCGGGCAGGCTGGGTGGCGAGGTCAGGGGGGCAGGGAGGCCCGTGGTGACCGTACTCTGCTCCAGGCCCTCCTTCATAGAGCTCCATACTCTCCTGCAAACATGTCTGGCATGTTCATGTCCTTGCCAGTAGCCTCAGCTCAACTGATCCCTTGATAGAGGGGTTGCCAGAATCTGGCAGGCTGCCCCTTCCCAGGCCAGACTTTGCCAGAATTATTTCTGCAGCAGTGAGACAGAGAGCTCAGGCCACCACCGGCAGGACAAGGCTCCTCTGACCAGGTGTTAGGGACCGCCTGTCCACCTGAATCAGTGAGTCCTTGTGGTCCACAGATTTACACTCATCACTCATCTCTTCAGAACTTGCTTGATGCTGGACACAGGCTTGTCTGCCTTCAGTGTCTCCATCTCCATACAGACCTTGGTTTTGTAGCCCAACGCAGACCAGCCCCAGACTAAAATGAAGGAAGGCGTTACGAAAAGAAGAAAGGTATTGGCAAGGAAGGGAGGGAAAAGGAATGAAAGAAGGAAGGAAGGAAAGGGGTTGATTGGTTCAGTGGTCCCACTGGATATGGGAGCTTGAAGACAGCATGGATGCCTATCATCTCCATATCTCCACTCTGCTTTCCTGAAGGGTGACATGAGCTCAGGTGTCAAGGAGGTGGGTGTTAGCTGGGCTTGATAAGACAGCAGGGCCTGAGTTCCTTCAGTCTCATCCTCAGTCTGAGACTGAGTCTTTGCATAGCCCCATGTGTATTGCTATTGGCATGGCAAGCCTCCTTGTCTACAGTTAAATTATGGGATCTTACTCACAGAAATCCATCTTGCACAATTATAACAAGTGCGATATTTTTGTAGGTGGGATTGTGGTGGTCTTCTGGGTGTAATTTAGCTGTTGATGGGTGGTTGCTCACACACAACCTGCTGCACAGAGCCTTTCTGTTTTGTGCACACATGGCGTTGCCTTACTTTTGGTTGGCTGCACTTTCAGATGGGATATGTGGATAATATCCCCTCTCTCTTTCTCTCTCTCTTTTTATATGTTGACAAACGAACAGTGGCGTGGCTGGGTATGGGGCATCTAAGCAGAACTGCTTCCTCCCACTTGTCGAAATTCCGCTAGCATCCAGAGGTTTGAGGTCAGCTCGACTTTCTGTATGTTCTTGCAGGATGCCTTTTCTGTCTTCATTCGTAAAGTATTCTTATTTTTAACACTGAAATCCGTTTGTCTCGCTATGCTATCTCTAGGTGTTGCTCTTTTGGGGTGAGTTTGCCTGGTAGTTAATGAGAGCCTTTGATATGCAGATTCAGATGTTTTTCCGAGCTCAAGAAAATGTTCCACAGGGAGTCCCTGGGTTAAGAACAAGGTCTTTTCCTAATTGTGCCTTTAAGAATTTGTAGGTGAGTCAAAACAGATGCAGACAGTTCTGATTCAGCCTTACTTCAGCGCAAGAAAAGTCTCAATGCCTTTTCCATGATTTAAAAGCTGCCCATGCAGCAGGTGAAGGTGATTGTGATGAAGAATTTGTTATTAGCAGGGGTGGGTTCAATCGTTTCAAAGTGAGAGCAAATTTACATGACATTAAAACAGGGCTTCAAAGCCAGCAGCACCCTGCTCAAAGTGAGTGTCCTGCTTAGAGATGGTGGCCGAGTGTGTTGCTTTGAATGTGTACTGCTCTCTAAAGTCTCGCCAATAATCCAACCTAATTTCAGGCTCTAAATCTCCCATTCCAGGACGTCAACCTATCCTTTTTCCTGTTACAGTTACCATGAAGAATTGCCCACATTGTAAAAATTCCTATCTATTAATATTTCACCTCATTGGCCATGACAGAACCGTTTGAAGGTCTATATTAAAGGTCAGTTAAGGGTTGTCCCACTGTTGGGGTCACTGTGTCAATCCATGCCATTGAGGGCCTCTCTTTTTCACTGCCGTTCCACTTTACCAAGCATGATATCTTTCTCCAGGAACTGGCATCTTCTGACAACATGACCAAAGGATGAGGGACAAAGTCTTGCCATCATCTCTTCTAAGGAGAAGCAATGGACTCAAGCGTAGCCATGACTGTGAGGATGAGGAAGGATGAGGCAGTGTTGTGTTCTGTGTCCATGGGGTTACTAGCAATCAGAACCGACTTGAGAGCTCCTAATAACAACAGGAGTTGTCCATCAGTCAGACTTTTGTAACCTGGGGGCTGCCTGTATTTATGTCTTTGAAAATTGCACATTTCCCATTAAGACCTTCAATGGTTCCCATCTGCAACAAGAACGGAACACATACTGCTCACCATGGCCAGTTAAGCCTTTCACAGTCTTCCCTGGGCTGGCATCTGACTCCGCTCTCCCCCTCCCATTGCACCACTACCCCATGTCCCAGCTCCAGGAGACTTCTCACTGCTCCTCAAACACATGAAGACCATGCTCCCACCCTTTAGAAACCTTGGTGCCAGCAGTCCCCGCCAGGCTGCTCTTTCCCGACTTCTCTGCATGACCGCCTCCTTCTTGTTGTTTAGACTCCCCTTACATGCCTCCCCTTGGAACTTTTCAGAGCATCCCATCTGTAGGGGATCCCAGCTGAAGCTCCTCCCCACTCTGCACTGTTTCTCTTCATCTTATGTCACCTTCTCCATAGCATTCATCAGCACCCAAAACTACGTCCTTGTTTCTCCAGGAGGCACAAACACATAAGGCTCCACTACTGGCTGAAAGGTTGACACTTTGGAAGACAGGCCTGCAAGCTGCTTCTGAAATGCTGGAGCCTTGGAAACCCTACGGAGAAGTTCTACTCGGCACACATGGGCTGGCTATGAGTCTGAACCAACTCGAGGACAACTAACAACAACAGCAACTGTTAGGGTCAAGAGCTCTTTCCCCTGCCCACTTCTCTACCCAAGGGCATAACACTGGGTCTGGCATGAAGCAGGCACCCCACACACATGTTGTTAGCTGTCATCAAGTTGTGCCTGACTCACGATGACCCTGTGCCCAGTGAAACAGAATGCTGTCTGGTCCTTCCCAATCCCCACGCTCAGCTGTGGGTCGGACCACCATGAGCTTGTAGAGGTTGATTCATTCTAAGCTTCCCCGCAGGTCACTGCCTCCCTGCCTGACAGGAGTCCTTGTGTGGCCTTGTGCAAACTCGGGACCCTGAAACACACACCCACATCATCACTGGGCCCTGGGGCAGACTTGGATCTGCTCAGCTTAGCTTTAACTCATTTACAAAGTTTTACTACTTTGCTTCCTTTTCTCATGTAGCCCCCTTTTTTTTCTTGCTACTCCACCCATTCCTTCTGTGTTCTTAGCATTCAGAACACTAAGTAGGCAGAAGCTCATTTATGTCCACTTGTTTCTTATAGTCAGTCTTATTTTATTTTATTTTTTTAATTTTAAAGCTTTTTTTTTTAAAAAATTGTGCTTCAGGTACAAGTTTATAGAGCAGAGTTTGTCTTACATTCAACATTTCGTGTACATTTGGTTTTACTCCCCAATTACCATCCCCAACCCTAACCCACCCTAACCCTTCCCAGTTAACAACAGCCCCCCATAGTTATGCACGCCTGTGTGTCCTGAATTTCCTCTATGTAAATGCTGTCCCTCTGGTGCCCCTTGGGTGATTGCTCCAAGGGATGCATCTCCATAGAGTATGTGGGTGCATCACTCTGGATTGAGTGATCTGTGAGTATGTCTTATTTACTATTGGACTAAGAGCCAGCCCTTGGAAGTGAGTTTTATTCCAGGCCTAAAGTGTATCCCAGGGCCATAGTAATGGGGGTCCCCCCAGAATCCATCTGAGCAGTAATTCTGGTCTTAATTGTGTTTTGGATTTTGTTCCATGATTTTCCTCCCACTCTAGCTAGGATCTCCAGTTTTTATCCTTTCCCAAGTGGTTGGCATTGGCAGCTGGGCACCATCTAGTTCTTCTGGTCTCAAGGTCCACATGTCCAAAGGCTGATTGCTTCCAAATGCCCTTGTTTTTTTTTTTTTTTTTTTTGCACTCTTCTTCACTTCTGACCATTAGCTGCATCTTAGATGGCTGCTTGAAAATTTTTAAGACCCCAGTCACTACTCACCAATGTAGATTGTGGAACAAGGTTTTTATGTATTTTATTGTGCCAATTGAGTCTGGTGTCCCCCACTACTATGGTCCTGAGTCTATAGATCTATTTGATCTCTCTCCTACTGTGTTGGGCTGTCTGTGACGGATTGCTCTATGTCTGCCTTCTGTTGTTTCTGTAGTCAGTCTTTTTAAAGATATAATCTTCTCCCACCTTCTCCCACCCCTCCTGGGTGACATTATTTTCAGTGTAGCACATGGCTGGTTGGTGTTTAGGTTACTCCAGAGCAAAGGTTGAGAATGATCTTCTGAGAGCACCTTCTTTGGAGCACTGATTCTCATCTGTGATAGTTAATGCTGTGTGGCAGCTTGGCTGGGCATGATTCTCAGGGATTTGGTAGTTATGGTGTAGTCGTCCCCCCTGATGAGATCTGATATAATGTAATCACCTCCATGATGAGATGTGCTATGACTTTCCAATCAGTTGAAAGTGAGTTTCCTCAGGGATGTGGCTTGCTTCCAATATGTATATGGACAACCTGGGAAAGTTCTCTGGCTTTCTGCTAGATCCTGCTTCTCATTTGGCATCATTTCTGGCTCCTATTATTGAACCAGTGGCCTTCTGTATTGCCTACCAATTTTGGGATTGTTGCTTGGGCAGCCCATGAGGAAACAGTCTAACATTTTACCTGACAATTTTGGGTTCAGCCTCTGAAACCCCAGCCTGCTGTATGTCAGTTGATCTTGAGTTCATCAACCCCTGCAGCTGCTTGAGCCCAGAGAATATCACCTCCAGCATGATACTTGTACCACACACTTGGGACTTGCCAGTCTACAACTGTGTGAGCATTTCCTTAAGATAAATTTATCATCCATCCATCCATCCATCTATATTTCATCTCTCTATCTCTAGATCTCTTTCTCTATATATGTCTCTATTTAGCTTTATAAACTTCACTGGTTTTGCGCTTCTAGAAAATCCAGCCTAAGACATTTGGTAGTGAGAGCTGTTCTAGAGAAATAAAATCATGAAGATGAGTTTTCTAAACTGTCTCTCAAGTTTGATCATGTAAAAGTACTGATGACTCTGTCTCCATTAGTAAAGAGGGTGCTGGTAATCCACAGCATGAGGTGACAATATTTGTACACAAAACAGCACCACCAATAGATGAAGTATTGGTGAGAAGTGAGGCTCTGGGTGATCATATGTTTGATTCTTTCCTGAAAATTCTTCAGAATGAGGAGAATAAGGAAGCTACTTGGTTATTCCTACTTATGCTAGACAAAATAGTGAAAGAGTGAGCTGTGCTCAGGGCTTTGGAATCACAGCTCAAGTGCCACATAAAAGACTTCACCATTTCCAGCTGTGTCCTGAAAGAAAGTCATTTCTTGTAGCAACAGAGCTGATGTTGTCAAAAACAAAATCCAGAGTCTTATCATAAAAGTGTCTGAATTACACCACCCGTTGAATTGCCAACCTTGGATTGTGTCTGAAGTTAAAGGGAGGGAATTGATGAGGAATAAATGGGATCCTGAATCTTAGGATGGGGACATATGGGCATATGTCAGGAATAAAAAAATCTGTCCTGGAAGAGGTATGGCTGAAATGTTCCTTAGAAAGGAGAATAGCCAGACTTTGTCTCATCTCCTTTGGTCAGGCTGTCAGAGGGACCAGACCTTGAAGAAGGACGTCATGCTGGGCAAAGTAGAGGGCAAAAAAATAAAAATAAAAGAGGAGAAGCCCCTCAATGGGATGGATTGACACAGAGACTACAATGATGAGCTCAGGCACAGCAAGCATTTTGAGGCTGGTGCAGGACCAGGCGGTGCTTTGTTCTGTTGTATATCAGGTTGCTATGAGTTGAAGCCTACGGGAAGGTACCTGAAAACAACAACAGTCAGGAAGATGGAAACACTGAGCCCTAAGTTCCACGGAATCATTTCTTCCAGCAGAACTAGCCCTCTCACCCCTACCTGATGAGACTAGCCCAGCTGCGCCTGCTAAGTCATGATTTGAGCTATCACCTGAGACAGCATCTGGGGCACTCCCTGAGGCAGCTGCCTTACAAGACATTTCTGAATGTTCCCAGAAACCACCCTCACCACCCGTTGTTGCTTCTAGACCTATAACTAGACTTAAGTCCCAGTGAACCTCAAAAGATGAAGTACAAAGTGTGACCAAGGAAGAGGTACATTACTGTGTTAGGCTCGGTTCTCTAGAGAAGCAAAACCAGTAAAGCTTATATATACGTATAGAGAAAGAGAAATTCATCTTAGTAAAATGAATCACACACTTGTAGAAGCTGGCAAGTCCCAAGTTCTTGGATCAAACATCAAGCTGGAGGCCTTTCCCAACTCACTCTGTAGAGCTCAATGTTGGCAGGCAGTATACTGGCTGTTGACTCCAACAAATGATGAATCCAAGATCTACAGGCTGAATGGAGGATTGTTCCCTCATGGACAGTTGTAGGCAGCAGAACAGGATCCTGATCCACAGAAGAGTGTCTCTATTCCCAGGATGTCCATAAATATATTGGAAGCAGACCACATCCCTGGGAAAACTCCCTTTCAATGGATTGGCTGCTCAAAACATGTACATCCGATCCCACATGGGAATAACCACATCACAACTGCTTAAACCATACAGAATTGTGGTCCAGCCAAGTTGATACACAGCTCCAACTATCACAATTACATTCTAAAAGAACTGCTTGGTTTTTCTAATATGCACAAAAAGAAACCTGGAGAATATGTCTGGAAATGGCTATTAAGGGTGTGGGATAATGGTGCAAAGAATGTAATGTTTATTGATGTGGGGCCACTAAGCACAAATTCTTCATTCAATGTTTCTGCTTGAGAGGTGAGGGAAGAATTTAATAGTTTATTGTGTTGGTTTACTGAGGCATAAAGTATGAGATGGTCTATACTAAGTCTAGTTGAAGCACCAGACCTGCCTTGGTATAATGTAAAAGAAGGTATCCAAAGGCTTAGGGAAACTAGCATGTTAGAGTGGATTTATCAGTTTAGACCCACAGACCCACACATGGAGTGGCCAGAGGACACATCCTTTTACCACTAAGGAGAGAAACAAATTTGTGAAGGGAGCCCTAGCATCCTTGAAGACTGCTGTGAATGTTATTTTATGTAAGTCAGATTTGACAGTGGAGACTGCTTGACTTTAATGAAGACACCTAACTACAATGAGGCTGATTGGATGGTGTGGTGGTAGGCCTCTACCACTTCAGCACCTTTGCTGACATGTTTGTCCTACAATCCCATCCCATGAAATTGAAGTTTCTTATCTTGATGGGTCTTTTGGAGTATACGATGTCATTGCTTTTAGGTGCCATCTAGTCATCTCTGAATAATAGTAACCTGATGTACAACAGAACAAAAACAATGTCCATGAAATTGCAGCCACTGTGTCAATCAATATTTTGAGGGTCTTCCTCTTTTTCATTTACCCTCCACTTTACCCAGCATGATAGCCTTCTCCACGGAATAGTCTCTTCTGACGACATGACCAAAGCATGTAAGACAAAGTCTGGTCATTCTCACTTCCAAGGAGCATTCTGGCTGCACTTTTTCCAGCGCAGATTCATTAGTTCTTTTGGCAGTCCATGGTACTTTCGCTATTCTTCACCAACACCACAATTCAAAAGCATCAACTCTAGAGCATACTATACTTTCTAATAAACAACAAGTGGGGATGGACTTTCAAGTGGAACTCTTGCTACATTCAGCCAATATGCAACTTGATCCAACATGACCAGTTACAGAGCAAGGACCGATCACATGAATAGATAACAGACCTTTGATCCATTTTGAGAAGGCCATCTTGTATATCTATGTCTGCAAATCCAGCAACTCCAGCCAGGAGGTCCAGCTGGGCTCTTTGCCATGATACTAACACAAGTTATGCTACTGAGCACATCCTGATAAACAACTGAAGGGGATTCCAGTCCCAGATGACATGCAAACGCAGGGGAACTTGAATAAGTTAACCATTGCAATGAATTCAATCAAGTTACTTGTTAACTATATAGTATTTACATACAGAGGTATGTTCTAAGTTTTGGAAACAATAATATTTATAACTTTTGTTGTTTATTAGGTGCCGCCAAGTCAGTTGCAACTCCTTACTAATTGTACAGCTCTTGCATGTATATGAGGTGATTGAAAATACCATGGCTTGGGTCAAGTGTACCCTAGTCTTCAAAGTAATATCTTTCCTCTTTAATACTTAAAAGAAGTCTTTTGTAGATTTGCCCAATGCACTAAGTTGCTTGGTTTCTTGACTGCTACTTCCATAGATGTTGATTGTTGTTCCAAATAAAAAGAAATCCTGGCAACTTCAATCTTTTCTCTATCTGTCATGTATTTGTTCATTGGTTCAGTTGTGAAGATTTTTGCTTTCTTTGTGTTGAGGTGTAATCCATCCTGAAGGCTCTTAGATCTTCATGAGTACATGCTTCAAGGCCTCTTTACTCCAGGTCATGTCAAGGTTGTCTCATATCAAGGTTGTTGCATATCTCATGTTGTCAATGAGTCTTCCTCCAATCTTGATGCTGGGTTCTTCATATAGTCTCAACTTCCTGGAATATTTGCTCAGTGTGTAGATTGAACTGATAACACACCTTTCCTGATTTTAAACCATGCAGTAAATATCCCTTTGTTCTCTTTGAGTGACAGCCACCTGGTCTATGTACAGGTTCCTCATGAGCACAATTAAGTGTTCTGGAATTCCCATTCTTCATAATGTGATCCATAATTTGTTGTGATCCACATAGTCAAATGCCTTTACCTAGTCAATAAAAGACAGGTAGACAAATTTTTGGTATTCTCTGCCTATACCCAAGATCCACCTGACATCAGTAATGATGTCCTTCATTCCTTCTTCTGAGTCAGCTTTAATTTCTGGCAATTCTCTGTCTATGTATGACTGCAACTGTTATTGAATTACTTTCAGCAAAGTTTTATTTGCATATGATATTAATGATATTGTTGAATAATTTGTACATCTATTAGATCACCTTTGTTTAGGATGGGCACAAACATGGATTTCTTCCAGGCAGTTGGCCAATAATCCTAGCATCATTATAAGAAAAATTATCCCACAGGTAGGATCTGTATTTCTGGAGTCTGTTGATGTGACAAGTTCAGATTCTAAAATAGTTTCTCTTCTATACCACTATTTATTTATTTATTTTTACTATATATAGTAAGGAGCTCTTGTAGCCTAGTGCCTAAGGCACTTGACTGCTAACCAGAAGGCTAGAGGTTCAAACCCACAGCCAACCCTCAGAAGGAAGATGGGGCAATCAACTTCTGTATTGATACTGCCTAGGAAACCCAAGGAAGGGTCGCTATGAGTCAGGTCTGACTCGATGGCGCATAACAACAACAACAACAACAACAACATATATAGTAAGGAACACATGCAGAATTTGGAACACATTCTTTTCCATTCATATTGTTGTTAGTAATTCCAGCAGTACTGGCACTAGAACAAGATTTGCACCCATTAAACTAAAGTGTTAATAGAAGACGTCTCTTCTGATCCATTACATTTTAAAAAGGAAGCTAATTTGAGGATTATATGAATGTTTTCCTTTTATCTCCTGTAAGCTTGTGTTTTTGCACTCTACCTAGTTGTTGCCATTACTTTTTACCAGGATATAAAATTATATCACTCTTTAAATTTGATTCAAATAAATTTGAAGCAAATAAATTTGAATAATTGAGAATAAATAAAATTTATAAAATAAAATTGACATTCAAATTTGGACCTTAACACAAAAGTTTATATTTGGAAATTAGTAAATAAAATCAATAATTTGACACATGTAATTTTATCTTTGGTCTGAGATAGTAAAAAGGAATACTACTTACAAGCCTGTCAGAAATAATTTTATTAGTTTGTCATATGACATTTGTTTGTGAGCCCTTCACAGACATCCACAAGTGTTTTTTGTCCGGAAATAATACTCAAAATTTGCACTCCCCCTTTCCATCCTTTGATGCTGCATCTTCACAGTTCAGTGGATGACTGCTGACCACTGATGGGGCAAGAGTGATTGCAAGGAGCATGATACAAGTTCAAGGGCATGCTTAATCTAAAGACAGGTTTTGGTTCATTTTGCGCAGGACAAGACCAGATAGATTGAGTCATGTGACTTAGTGTCGTTGTGGTATTCTTATGTAGTATATGACAAAGAGAACAGAATGTGAGCTTATGCCCAACTGGTCCAACATGAAAAGGGAAAATATAATTGTTGTTGCATACAAAATTTGTAAAACGTACACTTTATTTCTTTGTGAAATTGTTCAACTCTCATATTCAGAACTACTTACATAATTCATGTAACAATAGCACCATCTCAAAAAGAAAGTTTGTTCTGTGAGTCATAATATTATCAATCAAGTGTTGAGGAAGTGTTCAATTATTTCACAAAGAGATATGTAAAGATTCTGATAAAATATAAATGGAATGTTATGAAAAAATGTCTTTTGTTGCTTTCTTGGAAGATAAATGTAGAAACACACTCACTGTTGTAAAACAGAAACATTTTGCATGGTAAATATTGAATTTTGGATCTTCTTAATGTGTTTAATACTTCATTTAGTAGCACATATAAAGTAATATCAAGCACTGTGTCCCATGTCACAGACAATAAAAAATAAAACTCACCAGATACATAAATAAAAACTTTTTGTGTTAGATAAATATTAATATTTCCAATATTTTTGGATGTTTGCTATGTTAGTGTTATAATAAATTCCTACCCATGCTAGTATTATATAAATGTATGCCAGCTGGCATCTGCATGTGTACCAAATCTATTTTAAAGTTAGTTACAAACTCACCACTCATCTGTCAGTTTGTTGTACTTGGGTAGTTTGTGTGTTGCTGTGAGTTGGAAGCTATGCCACTGGTATTTCATATACCAGCAGGGTCACCCAGGATGGACAGGTTATAGAGGAGCTTCCAGATTTAGACAGACTAGGAAGAAGGGTTCAGCACTCTACTTCTGGAAAAATTGGCTGCTGAAAATCTTATGAACAGCAGTGGATTATCATCTGATACAGTGCCAGAAGATAAGTCCCTCAGGTTGGAAATCAATAAATTATGACTGAGATAAAGATGCCTCCTCAAAGCAGAGTCACCCTCAATGATGTCGACGGAGTAAAGGTTTCAGTGCCTTCATTTGCTGGTACGGAATGACTCAACATGAGAAGAAACAGACGCAAACATCCATTAATAATTGGAATGAGGAATGTATGAAGTATGAATGTAGGAAAATTTGATCTTGCCAAAATGGAATACATAAAATATCAACATCATAGGCATTAGTGAACTGAAATGGATGGGTATAGGCTGCTTTGAATCAGACAATCAGATGGTCTACCATGCCGGGAATGAAAAATGGAAGAGGAGTGGTGTCGCATTCATTGTAAAAAAGAACAGTTCGAGATCCGTCCTGAACAACAACACTGCAGAGACAGGATAACATCCATACACCGTCAAGGAGGACCAACCAATAGAGCTATTATTCAAATTTATGCACCAACTACTAAACCCAAAGGTGAAGAAATTGAAGATTTTTGGCAAGTTCTGTAGTCTGAAATTGACCAAACATGCAATGAATATGTCTTGATGATTACAGGTGATTGGAATATGAAAGTTGGAAACAAAGAAGGATCCACAGTTGGAAATTATGGCCTTGGTGATAAAGATGATGCTAGAGATCGCATGATAGAATTTTGCAAGACAAATGACTTATTCAAAGCAGATACCCTTTTTCAACAACATAAACGGTGACTATTCCTATGGATTTGGCCAGATGAAATACACAGGAATCAGATCAACTACATCTGTGGAAAGAGAAGATGCAGAAGCTCAATATCATGAGTCAGAACAAGGCACAGAGCTGGCTGTGGAACAGACCATCAATTGCTCTTATGCAAGTTCTAGTTGAAGCTGAAGAAAATTCAAACGAGTCCACAAGAGCCCAAATGCAACCTTGGGTATATCCCACTTGAATTTAGAGATACCTTAAGAAAACATTCGATGCACGGAATACTAACAACTAAAGACTAGACAAGTGTAATAAGACATCAAGGATAATATGCGAGTAAACAAAAAGTCATTACAAAGACAGGTAAGAAAGAAAATACCAAAATGGATGTCGGAAGAGATTTGCCATTGAATGCAGAGGAGCTGAAGCAAAGGAAAGAAATGACAAAGGAAAAGAGCCGAGCAGAAGGTTTCACAGGGCGGCCTGGAAAGACAAAGACAAATACTATAATGAAATGGGCAGATAACGGGCTAGAAAATCCAAAAGTGAAGGACATGCTTGGCATCTCTCAAGCTGAAGGAACCGAAGAAAAAATTTAAGATTTTCGTTGCAAATTTGAAAGATTCTGTGGACAAAATAAGGAGCTCTGGTGGCATATTGCCTAAGGCATCTGACTGCCACCCAGCCACTCTGTGGAAGGAAGATTGGACAATCTACTTTCATAAAGATTTACCACCTCAGAAACCCAAAGGGGGTTGTGATGACTTGGAATCAACTTAATAGCAGTGAGTTGTTGAGTGTTTTTTTGTTTTTTGTTTTTAATTATACAGGAAACATCAAAAGAAGATGGAAGGGAAAACAGAATCACTGTACCAAAAAAATTTGGTTGATGTTCAACCATTTCAGGTTCTAGCATCTGATCAAGAACTGATGATACTGAAAGAAGAAGTCTAAGCTCCACTAAAGGGATTGGTGAAAAAAAAAAAAAAAAAAAAGTCTCCAGGAACTGACAGAATACCAATTGGTATATTCCAGCAAATGGATTCACTGACTTGTCCATGTGAAGAAATTTGGAAGACAGGTTTTTGGGCAACCAATTGGAAGAGATCCATATTTCTTCCCATTGCAAAGAAAGGTGATCCAACAGAAAATGGAAACTATTGAACAATATCACTAATACCACATAGGGAACTTTTGCTGAAGATGATTTAAAAATGATTGCAGCAGTACATCACCAAAGAGCTGTCAGAATTTCAAGACGGATTCTGAAGATGATGTGGAATGAGGGATATCATTGCTGATGTCACACAGGTCTTGGCTGAAAGCAGAGAATACCAGAAAGATGTTTACCTGTGTTTTATTCACTATGCAAAGGCATTCAACTGTGTGCATTATAACAAGTTCTGGATAACATTGTGAAGAATGGGAATTCCAGAAGACTTAATTGTGCTCACGAGGAACCTGTACATAGACCAGAGGGCTGTCGTTTGAACAGAACAAGGGGGATAATGCATGGTTTAAACTCAGGAATTTGGTGTGTCAGGGTCATATTCTTTCCCTCATTTGTTCAACCTGTATGCTGAGCAAGTGATCTGAGAACCTGGATTATATGGAGAAGAATGTAGCATTAGGATTAGAGGAAGGCTCATTTATAACCTCAGATATGCACAGGACACAAACTTCTTTTCTTAAAGTGAAGAGGACTTCACTTTAAAGAAGTAAAGAAGTAGTTACTGATGGAAATCAAAGACTACAATCCCCAGTATAGATTACACCTCAACACAGATATTTCACTTTGTAGATTCCACTTCTGTTTTTTCTCATATAGATCAGCTAAATATTATTTTAAAATATTTATCTCCAAAGATAGAATACCTGTTGAACATTTACCAGATTAAAAGACATAACAGTGAAGAAATTGCTAATCAAGTACTTAACTATTTATGTGAAGTTTTACAGATAGATTTTTCTATGTACAGAGGCTAATCCTATGACAATGTTGCCTATATGTCAGGTCATTATAAAAGCACACAACAGAAAATTTTAAAATGCAAAGAATATAACATTGTCATGCCATGTGCTGTGTGTTCACTTAATCTTGTGGAAAACAGAGCAGTAGGTTGTTGTCTAGAAGCAGTTGATCTTTTTTTTTTTTTTTTGTACTTTTCAGTTACTCTGTACATTTTTTGCCACCTCTACTGACCAGTGGGCAGTTCTTAAAACATGTTTAGTCAACGACTGAGTATTAAAATGTCTTTCTAACACATGTTGGGAAGCACATGCTAGAGCAATAAGTGCAATCCTGGAATCATACACACAGATTCTAGATCCCTTAGAAAATACTGCTGAAGATCAGACATAAAAAGGAGATAGCAAAAGAAAAACTGAAAACATCACCAACAAAATGAAAATACTAGAGTATGTATGGGCACTGGGCTTGGAGGAGGATTTTTGCTTGGGGGTGTCTCTATTTTAAGTCTGGGACCCGAGGTAGGTGGGGCAGGGGGTTGGGGGCTGTTCTTTGCTCTGGGGCAGCTCTCTTTTAAGCTGGGGCCTGAGGTAGGCAGGCACAGAAGGGTTAGAAACAATTAAGGGAGACAAACTTGCCTGTCAGTTTGTCATCCTGTGGTGGCTTCTGTGTTGCTGTGAGGTGGGAAACTATACCACAAGTGTCGCAAAATGCCAGCAGGGTTACCCATGGTGAACAACTTTTAGCTGAGGGTCCCAGCTAAGACAGACTCAGAAGAAGGAACAGGCCACCCACCTCTCAAACAATTGCCTAGTGAAAACCTTATGAATAGTAGTGAAACACTGTCTGATATATTACTTCAATATCCATGGCACTAGTGAGCTGAAATGGATTGGTTTTGGCCATTTTGAATCAGACAACCATATGATCTACTATGCCGGGAATGACAATTTGAAGAGGAATGGTATGGCATTGATTGTCACAAAGACTGTTCCAAGAGCTGTCCTGAAGTACAACATTGTCAGTGATAGGATAATATCCATACACCTACAAGGAAGACCAGTTCAGACTACTATTATTCAAATCTATGCACCAATCACCAAAGCCAAATATGAGGAAAATGAAGATTTCTACCAAGTTCTGCAGTCTGAAATTAACCAAACATTCAATAAAGTTATGTTGCTTATCACTAGTGACTGGAATGCAAAAGTTGGAAACAAAGAAGAGTTACTGGTAGTTGGAATATATGGCCTTGTTGATAGAAATAACACTGCAGAGCACATGATAAAATTTTGGAAGACCAACAACTAATTCATTGCAAATACCTTTTTTCAATACCAAAAGTGACAACTGTACACATGGACTTCACCAGATGAAATACACAGGAATCAGATTGACATGTGTGGCAAGAGGAGATGGAGAAGTTCAATATCTTCAGCCAAAAGAAGGCCAGGAGCTGATTGTGGAACAGACCATCAACTGTTCATATGCATGTTGAAGTTGAAGACAATTAAAATAAGTCAATGAGAGCCAAAATATGAACTTGATAATATTCCTTCTGAAGTTAGAGACCATTTAAAGAATAGATTTGATGCATTGAATGTCAATGACTGAAAACCAGAGGACTTGTGGGAAGACATCAAGAATATCGTCCATGAAGAAAGCAAAAGGTCAATAAAAAAGACAAGAAAGGAAGAAAAGACCAAAATACGTGTCAGAAGAGACTCTGAAACTTGCCCTTGAGCAGAGAGTAGCTAAAGTAAATGGAAGAAATGACAAGATAAAAGAGCTAAACAGAAGATTTTGCAGAGCAGCTCGAGCAGACAAAGCCAATTATTATAATGAAATGTGCAAAGACTTGGAGTTAGAAAACCAAAAGGGAAGAACACTCTTGACATTTCTCAAGCTGAAAGAATTGAAGAAAAAAATTAAGCCTTGAGTTGCAATATTGAAAGAACCTATGGGTAAAATATTGACTGATGCAGGAAACATCAAAAGAAGATGGAAAGAATACACAGTCACTGTACTAAAAAGAATTGGTTGATGTTCATCCATTTGAAGAAGTGGCATATGATCAAGAACTGATGGTATTGAAGGAAGAAGTCAAAGCGGCATTGAAAGACAAAGAACAAGGCTTCACGAAATGATGGAATACCCACTGAGATGTTTCAACAAACAGATGCCACACTGGTGGCACTCACTTGGCTATGCCAAGAGATTTGGAAGACAACTACCTGGCCAACTGACAGTAAGAGATCCATAATTTTACCCATTCCAAAGAAAGGGGATCTCACAGAATGTGGAAATTATTGAACAATATCATTAATATCACATGCAAGAAAAATCTTGCTGAAGATAATTCAAAAATGTCTGCAGTAGTATATCGATAGAGAACTTCCAGAAATGCAAGGTGGATTCAGAAGAGGACGTGGACAAGGGATATCATTGCTGATGTCAGATGAATCTTAGCTGAAAGCAAAGAATACCAGAAAGATGTTTACTTATGTTTTATTGACTATGCAAAAGCATTTGATAATGTGGATCATAACAACTTATGGATAACATTGAGTAGAATGGGAATTCCAGCATACTTGATTATACTCATGAGGAACCTGTACACAGACGAGGAGGCTGTTGTTCAAACAGAACAAGAGGATACCTCATGGTTCAAAATCAAGAAGGGAGTGTGTCAAGGTTGTATTATTTCACCATACTTATTCAACTCATATGCTGAGCAAATAATCCAAGACGCTGGATTAGAAGAAGAAGAACGTGGCATCAGCATTGGAAGAAGACTCATTAACAACCTGTGATATGCAGATGACACTTCACTTGCTGAAAATGAGGATAACTGGAAAAACTTACTGATGAAGATTAAAGACTACAGTCTGCAGTATGGATTACACCTCAATATAAAGAAAACAAAAATCCTCACAACTAGTCCAATAAACAGCTTCACAATAAATGGAGAAAAGATTGACATTGTCACTTCATATTACTTGGTTCTACAATCAACACCAATGGAAGCATCAGTCAAAACATCATATGATATATTGCATTGGGAAAATGTGCTGCAAAAGACCTTTTCTAAGTGCTGAAGAGCAAAGATGTCTCCTAGAAGACTAAGGTGCCCCTAACCCAAGCCATGGTATTTTCAATTGCCTCTTATGTGTACAAGAGCTATAAAATGAATAAGGAAGACTGAAGAAGAGTTGATGCTTTTTTGAGTTGTGGTGTTGGAGAAGAATGCTAAGAATACCATGAGCTGCTAATAGGATGAACAAATCTGTCCTGGAAGAAGTGCAGCCAGAATGCTCGTTGGAATCAAGAATGGCCAGACTTTGTCTGACCTTCTTTGGTCATGTTGTCAGAAGGAACATTCCATGAAGAGGAATATCATGTTTGGTAAAGTTGAAGGTCTATGAGAAAGGGGAAGGCCCTCAACGAGGTGGATTGACCCAGGGGTTGCAATGACTGACTCAGGTATAGCAAGGATTGTGAGCCTGGCACAGGACCATGCAGGGTTTCATTGTGCTCTGCATATGGTCACTATGGGTCAGAGACGACTCAACATCACCTAACAACAGAGTATGTATTGATGCTGGTTTTGTGGATTAATATGTTGCCGAATTTTCATCAGATATGTTTAGCTCTCCAAGATTCAGAAGCAAGTTTAAAGGCATGTGCATATATATCTGTACCAGTTATTAACAGGGTATTTGTATAATTTCAGAGATGATTTTGAAAATTTTGAAAAAACAACTAGAGATTATCAAGCAGCTGTCACAGAAGCATTAGAAACAAGTAAACACAAGAAGTCTTGAGTGCCACAGAAAATTTTGCAAAACTTCATAGTACACCATCATTGACACACTTGAGTCTTACATGAAAAGAAGGATAAAAGTGTAGAAGTTATTTCAAATAGACTTTCCTTCTTAAACAATATGGACATACCTGATAAGGAATCCATGAGGGTATCCAAGAAATTAGTGCAGGCTTTTCCTGATGACTTCAACACAAACCTTTATGGAGAAGTGTGACAATTTCATTCTTACATGAGAACTGCATTTACAGATTCAGGAAAGATAAATTTTACTCATGTTGGCATGTATTATTCCATAACAGAAGAAAGATATAATGTCTGTTTCCTAATGTTGAAATTGCTTTACACATTTTCCTAACATTAATAATCACTAACTGCACAACAGAGCATCCATTTTCATCCCTAAAGAGACTCAAAAACCTTCAGCCCATGGCTTCAGAAAGACTCGATTCATTCTCTTTATTATGTATGGAAGAGGGTATTATTTGACAACTTACATGTGACAAAATCATGGAGGAATTGCAAAGAGCAAAGGATGGAAAGAAATGTTTTTAAGTATAATGTGTTAGAGACAAAAGATCTATATAAAAATTAAACATAATTTGTAGTAATGTTTGTTTTATGATCATTAAATTTTCTTTTATGACATCTTTTCATTTGTTCACTTATATTTGTAGACTAGGAAGAAGGAAGAGGCCGTCCACTTCTCAAAGAATTGGCCAGGGAAATCAGCCCAGGGTTACAGGTGAGGAGAGACAACTCAGGGACGCCCAAAGTAGCAGGCTGGAAGAGCAGAAGAAAGGGGATTAATAGCCAGGAAGACAGAGAGAAGAGCAATCAGCCAAAGGGATTAGGTGAGGAGAGGAAACACAGGCCCACCCAGAGTAGTAGGCCAGAAGAGCAGGAGAAAGGGGATAAAAGCCAAGAACCTGGACAGAGGAGCAGTCAGCCCCAGGGACAACTCAGGGACGCTCAAAGCAGCAGGCCAGAAGAGCAAGAGAAAGGGGATTAAAAGCCAGGAAGCCAGACACAGGTACAGTCAGCCACAGGGACCCAGGTGGGGGTGATACGAGAGGTCTCCAACAGCAAGAGAAACTTGTCTGTCGGTTTTTCCTACTCTGGTGACATGTAGATGTGAGTTTTGAGGCTGAGCCTCTGGTGTTTAAAACCCAGCGAGATGCACCTGGTGCACAGGTAACAGCCCAGCTTATAGACTGAGACAGACTAGGAAGAAGGAAGAGGCCATCCACTTCTCAAAGAATTGGCCAGGGAAA
>NW_006922543.1:304650-318285 GCF_000298275.1 Orycteropus afer afer
CATTCCCTGGAGAAGAATGTCATGCTTGGTAGGGTGGAGGGTCAACGAAAGAGGGGGAGGCCTTCAATGAGATGGATTGACACGGTGGCTGTGATGATGGTCTCAAGTATAGCAGGGATTGTGGGACTGGCGCGGGATCAGACAGTGTTTTGTTCTGCAGTGCATGGGGTCACTATGAGTCGGAAACGACTCGACGGCACTTAACAACAACAACAACAACATTTGCAGCATTTATTATGAAACAAGCATCCAAACTGAAGTATGGATCATTTAAAGCAAAATTGGTGAAAATCAAATTTTCATTGTGGGACATAAACAAAATTTTACATTGATTATTAAAACTACTAAGTTCACAGACTCACTTTCTTTGTTGTAGAATATATTCAATATTGTTTTTGGAGAAAATGTAGTATATAGGGAAAAGTTTAGTACCCTGCATCCACTAAAATTTTAGAGTCCAATTCATCTCTTTCCACTAATATTTGTTGTTAGGTGCTGTCGAGTCATCTCCGACTCAGCGACCCTGTGCACAGCAGAACAAAACACTGCCCCGTCCAATGCCAGCCTCATGATCCTTGCTATACCTGATCCTGTCGCTGCAGCCTCTGTGCCAATCCATCTCGTTCCACCAGTATGGCATGTGCCCGTTTAGTTTTCTACTGCTCATATTATGTTCCTGTTGTTGTTAGGTGCCACTGAGTCAGTCCCAACTCATGGTGTTCCTATGTACAGCAGAACAAAGCACTGCCCGGTCCTGGACCATGCTCACAGTCTTGCTATACTTGAGTCCATCGTTGCAGCCACTGTGTCAATCCATCCCATTGAGGGTCTTCCCCTTTTTTGCTGACTCTCTCCTTTTCCAAGCATGACATCCTTCTCTAGGGAATGGTCCCTTCTGACAACATGACCAAAGTATGAGAGATGAAATCTCACCATTCTTGCTTCTAAAGAACATTCTGGCTGTACTTCCTCTAAGGAAGATTTGTTTGTTGTTCTGTTGCTGCTAGGTGCCATTGAGTCCGCTCTGACTCATAGTGACCCCATGTACAACAGAACTAAACTCTGCCCTATCCTGTGCCAGCCTCACAATCCTTGCTATAATCCTCAGCCAGGTAGCTGTCTTCCAAATGTGTTGCCATAAACAAATGAGTGCCTCTAGCGCACCATCTGTTTGATGAAACATCTCAGTGGGTATTCCATCACTTCCTGGAGCCTTGTTTTTTGCCAATTCCTTCATTGCAGCTTAGATTTTTTTTCCTTCAGTACCATTGGTTCTTGATCGTATGCTATCGCCTGAAATGATTGAACACAGACCAATTCTTTTTGGTACAGTGACTCTGTTTTCCTTCCATCTTCTTATTTATTTATTATATATTTTGTTTTGGGTACAAATTTACAATGAAAATTTGATTGATATTCATGCACATTTCATTTCACGGCCCCAATTACCATCCCCAACCATAAAAAACTCTCTTCCCTTTTCCTCCCTATGTCCTTCTTATCCATGCATTCCTGTCTGGCTTTCCCTCTATGTGAATGCTGTCTCTCTGGTGTCTCAAAGCTGATTGATCTAAGGGGTGCATCTCTCTAGAACAGGTGGGTGCATTGCCCTGGGGTAGATCTGGTGGTGTAGTGCCTAAGGCATTTGACTATTAACCAGAAGGCTGGTAGTTCAAACCCACCAGCTACTCCTTAGAAGGAAGATTGGACAATCTACTTCTCTGTAGAGATACCACCTTGGAAACCCAAGGAGGGGTTTCAGTATGAGTCTAATTGACTCAACGGCAGTGAGTGAGGTGTTCTGCATGTTGGACTTTCTACTGTTGAGCTGGGAGCCAAACCATGGAAATGTTTTATTCCTATGCCTAACGGGTAACCTGGGGCCACAGTCTCAGGGATTCCACCAGTCTGTACCTGACCAGTAATTCTGGTCATTTTTGTGTTTTTGAAGTTTGTTCTGAATTTTTCCTTCCATTCTCTCCAGGATCTCCAGTTTTGATCCCTTTCAGAGTGGTTGGCATTGGTAGCTGGGCACTATCTAGTTCTTCTAGTCTCAGGATCATGAAGGCTGAAGTCCTCATAGTCCATCTTATCCTTGGACTAATTGTTTTCAGATGCCTTTGATTTTTTTCACACTTCTTTGCTCCAGATGAGAGGAGACCAATAGTTGCATCTACTCACCAAAGTAGGTTGCAGAATAAGATTCTTACTATGATGTTCCAAATGCGCACCATGTCCCCAAGACTATGGTCCCCAGTCCACAGGCCCAGTGATTCTATCTCTCAAGGTGTTTGATTGTCTCTGAGAGGTTACTCCAACTCTGTCTTCTGTTGTTTCTGTAATGGATGTGGCTAATTTTGTAGCACAAGTGCATATGTAGGAGTATCTTTAGCCCAATCTTTTTTTTTTTTTTTTTGCAGTGCTCCCCCTCCGGAAGCAAAGAAGTTTCCTTCCACTTATAAACCTTTCCTTGACTTTTAAAATACTGAACTAATTCTATACTTGTCCTTCTGTGATTGACTTATTCCACTCAGCATAATGTCCTCCAAGTTCATCCACGTTATGTGTTGTTTTGCAGAGTCTACATTCGTTATTCTCTAGGGCTGGATAACATTCCATTATGTGTGTGTATCATAGTTTGGTTATCCATTCTTCTGTCCATGTGCACATAGGTTGTTTCCATCTTTTTGCTATTGTAAATAGTGCTGCAATAAACATGGGTGTGCTTATATCTGTTCTTCTCCTGGCTCTCACTTCTTTAGGATATATACCTAGTAATGAAATTGCTGGGTCAAATGATATTTCTATGTCCAGCTTTTTAAGGAATCGCCATACTGTTTTCTACAGTAGTCGTATCATTTGACAGTCCCATCAGTAGTGTATGAGTGTCCCAATCTCTCCACATCCTCTCCAGTATTTGTTATTTTCTGTCTTGTTGAACTTTCTCATTAGTGCTGGGGTGAGATGGTATCTTATTGTTGTTTTGATTTGCATCTCTCTGATGGCCAATGATCATGAGCATTTCTTCATATATTTACTGGCTGCCTGAATATCCTCTTTGGTGAAGTGTCTATTTATATCTTCTGCCCATTTTTTAATTGGATTATTAATCTTTTTCTTGTTGAGGTGTTGGTGTTTTCTATAAATTTCATATATAAGTATCTTGTCAGATATGTAATTATCAACATATTTTGTTATGTGCTTTTTCGTGTGTGAATTTCTTTGTTCCATATAATTTTCTGTGCTGAGATCATTTTGTTTATGAATCATGTTATCACTTCCTTTGTTGCTATTGTTATAGTATTTGCTAAATATTTGGGCTGGTCTTTTTTATTTTGATATGAAGATTTATCAATTTTCTTTGAGGTTACCCTGTGAATTGTAATTTTCTTCCCATGTTTAGAACAGTCTATTGTATCTTGCAGTTGTCTTGACTTCCTTACCATTTAGAAGTTCTGTAACTACACACAATTTTTTCCCTCTTTTTGGTTTGTAGCTGTTCTCATCTGCCAATTGATGTCTCTGGTTCCCTGCTTACAATCTTGTAGACTTATTTACTTTGGATACTTCTATAACTGGGTTGGTTTTGGGGTTATGTCATCAGTTGTGTTAATGGTCAGTTGTTGTTTGCTGTTGTTGGTTCTCTGCTCAAAGGACTTCCTTTAGCACATGTGATAGTTGGAGCTGTGTGTCAACTTGGCTGGACCACAATTCTATGTGGTTTAAGCAGTTGTGATGTGGGTTATTCCCTTGATGGGATCAGATGTGTATGTTTTCAGCAGCCAATCCATTGAAAGGGAGTTTCCCTAGGGGTGTGGCTTGTTTCCAATATATTTATGGACATCCTGGGAAAAGAGACACTTCTCTGTGGATTGGGCTCCTTTTGTGCTGCCTACAACTGTGCATGAGTGAACAATCCACCATTCGGCCTGGAGATCTTGGATTCATCATTCGTTGGAGTCAACAGCAAGTATACTGTCTGCCAACCTTGAGTTCGTCAGCCCCTGCAGCTGTGTGAGTCGAGAAAAGCCTCCAGCTTGACGTTTGATCTAAGAACTTGGGACTTGCCAGCCTCTATAAGTGTGTGAGCCATTTTCTAAGATAAATTTCTCTTTCTCTAAATGTATATATAAGCTTTACTGGTTTTGTTTCTATAGAAGCATAAAATCTCTGGTAAGGTTGGTCTGGTTTTAACAAATTCCCTTAATTTCTGTTATCTGGAAATGTCTTAATTTCACTAATATATTTGAGGAACAATGTTGCTGGGTATATAATTCTTGGTTGGAAATTTTTCTCTTTCAGGGTTTTATGTACACCATCCCATTTTCTTCTCATATGCATGGTTTCTGTCAAGAAATCTAAGCTTAGTCTTATTGGTTGTCCCTTGTAGGTAACTTTTTGTTTTTCCTGTGCTGCTTTCAGGATTCTTTCTTTGTCCTTGGTTTTGGCGAGTTTGATGATGATATGTCTTGCTGATTTTCTTTTGGGATCTATCTTGCTTGGGGTTTGTTGGACTTCTTGAATCTATATATTCTCATTTTTCATCATATCAGGAAAATTCTCTTCCAATAAATCATCAATGATTTTCTCAGTGGTTTTCTTTTTCTCTTCCTGTTATGAATTCCAATTACACATACATTATTAGTTTTGATGGTATCCCACATGAACCTTAGGCTTTCTTCATTTTGTTTTGATCTTTTTTTTTTTTTTTTCTCTGACTGATCCCTTTCCAAAGAAGCATTGAGGTATTTGTCTTCAATCTCACTAATTTTATCTTCCATTCATTTATTTTTACTCCTTTGTCCATTCTATGTGTCATCTATTTCTGAAAATCTAGTATTAGTATTCTGCATTTCTGTCTATAGATTTTGTATCATTTTTAATTTTTCATTTATTTTGTCACTTTGTTCTTGTATTGTCTTTTGAAATTGTTCAAGTGTTTTCCTCAATTTTGTATGTGTTTTCCTTGATCTGTCTCTCAATCCATTGAAGGTGCCCAAATATAATTCCTTTGAATTCCTTATCAGGGAGCTCCAATGCTGCATCTTCCTCAGGGATGTGCTTTGGATCTTTATCCCAATCCCCTTTTTCTCCTGTTTTATCTTGCTTCTTTGTGTGGACTTCGATGCTCTGATGTCTCTGAGGCATTGTGATGTTTTTGTGTTTATATTTAATTAGTGATTGTATGTTTGAGTTACTTGCCCAAGATTTTCATTTTCTTTCTATGTTATCTACATAAGCAGGGTACTGTGCTGTGCTTCTCTATTTGTAATTGGCAGCACTTATATACTCACCCCCTGTCTCTTTTCCATTGTCAGTCTCCCATATGTCCTTGCTTTCCTTGGCAAACAGAGCCCATTCTTAGGTCCTGTTTTTGTTCAGGTTTTTCCAGTAGTTGGTGCCTAATTACTTCCGTATACTTCCTTTCAAAGCTCAGAGCTCCAGAATTATCTTCTGTATATCTATCAATTGGTTTCTCTTTTCTTTGTTGAAGCGGGTCTATGCAGCTTGTCTGCCTATTCTGCCATCTTCAACTAGCCAAATATTTTCATGCTTCTTGTATTATTCAATATTTTGCTCATAGGACCTTTCCATATTGCAACTCAGATTTGAATTTTTTCTTCAGTTGTTTCAGCTTTAGAAATGCTAAACATGCTAAGTTTGGTGAACTTCATTTTCAAACATTTTCTTTTTTTTTTTTTTTTTTTCAGTTTGTCATACTGTTGTGGCTTGCATGTTGCTGTGATGCTGGAAACTATGCTAGCAGCATTTCATGCTAATACTATAGTCACATTTCAAAGGAAGTTATATCATGGATAACTAAGGCACATGCACACAAACACATGCACATACATGTTTTTGTTGTTGTTATGTGCAATTGAGTCAGCTCCGACTCATAGCAATCCTATGTACAACAGAATGAAGCACCGCCCAGTCCTGTGCCAGCCTCACAATCCTTGCTATACCTGAACCCATCATTGTAGCCACTGTGTCAATTCATCTCATTGAGAGCCTTCCGCCTTTTCACTGACTGTACACACACACACAAACACAAACACACATATACCTCATATATTTCATTCAATTGTGTGAGTAAGGAAAGGAGGAGGCACTACAGTTTATCAGTGTTTAGGGCTCTTATATATTTTAATCCAGCCATGTGCCCCGTCCACCTGTGGAAGATAAGCTTGATGAGGGAGCCATTGTCTGTTTGGTCCAGTTTTGTACCATCCATGGAGCAGGTGACATGTGACACACAGTGAATATTCCTTGAAAGAATAAATATGATATAAATGAATGAATGTATGTGAGGGACATCCACCTGCCATGAAACATGCTTCCCATGGTCCTATGGCACATGTTCACATTACAAACAAAGCTGCCCTCCTAGTCAGTCACACTTCACCTTCCAGGCAGCCCCTAACAATGAGTGAATTAATTAGTTGTCAGTTATTCAAAAGGAGAAATATATTCTTTTAGCACCTCATTTGCATGACAAAGCTGGACAATGAAAATGGGAGACAGAAAAATTGATGCATAATAATTGTGGTGTTGGTTAAGAACAGTGAATAATACCATGGACTGGCAGAAGAGTGAAGGCATCAGCTTTAGAGTAAATACAACCAGAATGCCCCTTAGAAGGGAAGAAGGGGATACTTGGCTTGCTTATGGATATAACCATCAATAAAAGTGAACTGCTAGAGAGGACATTGTTCTTGATAAAGAAAGGGTCAGCAAGAATGAGAGAAACCTTCAATGGAGTGTTATTGCTGTTGTTAGGTGCTGTTGAGTCAGCTCTGACTCATAGTGACTTTATGTGCAACAGAACAAAACACTGCCTGGTCCTGTGCCAGTCTCATGAGCCTTGCTATACCTGAGCCCATTGTTGCAGCCACTGTGTCAATCCACCTTGTTGAGGGCCTTCCCCTTTTTCGTTGACCCTCCACTTTACCAAGCATGAAGTGTGTTGACACAATAGCCACAAGAATGGGCTCATACATACCTATGATCATCAAGATGGTGAAGGACCATGTAATGTTGTGTTCTGTTGTACACGGAGCTGCCATGAGTTGGGCCCAATTCAATGGCCACTAACAACAACAACAACAGCACCTCACTAGCACTCAGATTCAGTGTCAGACTTTCAGCGGCTCTTAGACATGTTGTAGGTTTAGTGAGTGAGATGGACAGATTCTCCTGGGACCCCATAATGCCACCTCCTGGTAGGATCACCTCCTCTTGAGTTTAGATGGGGCTTTTGACTTGCTTTTAACCAATAGAATATGGCATAGGGGATGAGGTGTCACTTCTGTGACTACATTACCTAAGATCAAGAGGTCTGTCTTGATGAGAAGCCCTCTCCAAGCAAGGAGCTGGATGCTGCTACCAACCCCATGAGCATGGAGTTGGAGCTGTCCAAGTCAAGCTTCAGATGAGACCCTAGCACCCACTGACACCTTGATTGTAGCCCTGCACAAGACCCAGCTCAGCTGTTCCCTGGCCGTGGGAACAGTGAGACAGTGAAAGCGCGTTGTAAGAGTTCATTTTGCTAGTATTGCTATGCAGCACTAGACACTTAACACAATGATCACACTGTGTGGAAGGAAAGGGCCATGCTGGCCACAGCGTCTTCCAGCTGGAGTATTCTTCTCTCTGATGACAACAGCCCATGCAGGAGTCAGCCCCAATGTGCTGAGGCTTTCTTCTGCTCTGGAACAAGACTTCCTGTCTCGCCAGGCTCGCCGTCATCTGGACCACTGCAGAGAGGCATGTGCCCAGCACTGGCGCATCCATCATGACTGCTGAGGCTACCTGTGGACACAGACTGTTCTCCTGAAAGCCTTGGGCTGTGAAGACAAAGACTTGTGCTGCTTCAAGAAACTGCTCCATCATTCAAAAGCATCCCCTGAAGTTCTGTAACTAAACTACAGTTGGGCTCAATTAGTAAAGAACACATGCCTTGAGTACTGCACTGTGTATGTGTGTGTGTGTATGTACTTGTAGTTGTTAGGTGCCGTCAAGTCATCTCTGACTCATAGCCACCCCATGCACAGCAGAACAAAACACTGCCTGGTCCTGCACCAGCTCCATGATCCTTGCTATACTTGAGCCCATTGCTGCTGTCATTCTGTCAATACATCTTGTTGAGGGTCTTCCCCTCTTTCATTGGGCTTCCATCTTACCGAGCAGGACACATGACATCCTTCTGCAGTGAATGGTCCCTTCTGACAACATGACCAAAGTAGTGAGACAAAGTCTGGCCATTTTTGCTTCCAAGGAGCATTCCAGCTGCACTTCCTCCAGGACAGATTTGTTAGTTCTTTTTGCAGTCCATGGTACTTTCAGCATTGTTCACCAACACCATATATATATATATAACAACCTGAGAACAGTAACTCTGCAAGCATAGATGAGAAGTTTAGGGGACAGTGAATCTCAGCTAATGACACTAAGACATTTGAGTAGAAATAGTGAGATTGTTGACACAAAGTGAGGAGTGTAACTAATGTCACTGAACTTTTTATGAGAAATTGCTGAATGAGTGCATGTTTTGTTTTGTGTATTTTAATGAAAAATAAAATAAATATATTTTTAAAAAATAAAGAAAGAGAGAGACTTATCCATGAGGAATGTGGATGCCCCTGCCCAGGCTGTATATCTGAGTCCCTGGAGCCCACCCCCAGGGAGGGACCCTGAGAGTTTTCTTGTTCTGTCCTATGTCCCTGCATCCAGTTCCTCGTTCCTTCCCAAGCCCAGGTGTCTGGGCTCCAGGCTCCCATGCCCATGTTCACACCTTGTTTGTCTAGTGTGTGCTCAGCAAACATCCCTCAAAGTTTCAGCCTTTTGGTGGAGCAACAGTGAAGTGCCCGACAGTCAACCAAAAGGCTGGTTGTTCAAAGCCACCCAGTAGCTCCACGGGACAAAGATCTGGCAGTCTGCTCTCATGAAGACTATGGACACAACAGCCCTATGGGGCAGTTATGCTCTTCACATGGGGTCACTATGAGCCAGAAACTAACTGAAGGACACCCAACAACAACAGATTAGAGGTTTCACATACTTGTATATTTTAAGGAGCGCTAGTGGCATAGTGCTTAAGGTATTTGGCCGCTAACCAGAAGGTTCGTGGTTCAAACCCACCAGCTGCTCCATGAGGGGACGATGAGGTAAATCTACTTGTGTAAAGATTTGCAGCCTTGGAAACTCAATGGGTTGCTGAGTCAGAACTGACTCTATAGCAGTGAGTTTGGTTTGGTTTGGTTTACTTTCTAGGTCCCTGGGTGGTGCTGACAGTTTATGCTTGACTTCTTATGTAAAGGTTGGTGGTTCAAATCCACCCAGTGGTGCTGCAGAAGAAAGACCTGCCAATCTGCTTCCATAAAGATTATAATCAAGAAAACTATGGAACAGGTCTATTCTGTAGCTCGCAGGATTGCCATGAGTCCAAACTGACTGGACAACAGCAAGCTTTTGGTTTATTTCCTAAGTCATACCTTTTTCATAGTGGACAGAGAAGGAGAGCATCAAATATGTGTCATCAAGTATTTTCCCAGAAATTTAGAAAATCTGTAAGGTGCCCAGTCTGAGAACAGAGAGAGAAATCTGAAATCAAATAGCTAGAGAACCAGACTTTGATCTCTAAACACCCAAGTTCGTGGAACCACACCTTTTGTTATTTATTCCATCAGTATTTGCATAGCTAGTTGGAAAGACAAGTATGTAAATTGTTACTATAATCACTTTTATTTAAGACAGTCATTGATCATCTCTCACAGAAACGTTCCTCTACAAGGGCAGATAGATCAGTATTGATTTTTTTTTTTTTTAATCCCTGAAACAATTTGGCACAATTTGGTAAATACACACTTTATGGACTTCCTGGAACTGCCTGGCTTGGTGCTGGCCTCTGAGGATTTATCGCTCACTGCTGATCTAATCAAGGCCCGTGCGGATCACGCCGCCCATCTGCTGACGCGGAGCCCAGGCTTACCTGTGCCCACGGCCGAGCTGTGAGAACACAGGCAGGCGTCCTCACTCAAAGCCGTCCTCAGACGTATCGATCTTAGAACCAAATGTCAAATACCCCACGCTCCACAATAAATGTCTCTCTTGAAGGTACTGTGTAAATGGAATCTTTATAAATCAAACCTCATTGTAAAGCCGGGAAGCAGAAGCCTGTTCGTGGGAAACTTCTTTGCCTCCCTTTACAAACGGAGGCGAGCCACGCTATGGGGACGGCCCTGGGTTTCCACAGCCTTCCTGTTTTTGATTTATTACAATATCAGACGCTTTAGAAAGGGGATGCCCGGTTCTGTGCTAGCACAGGTGGATCATTAACGAAGCAGTGAATGAGTGTATCCAAAGTGAGGAAACTTGGCTTCTGGCATCCCAGGGAACAGTATGGAAGAGTGGCCAGAAGGGGTCTGGTAGAACCTTTCCAACGACTCACTAGCACTTAGTGAACCCTCAGCCCTGTTGGTGGCAATGTGAGATGCTGCGGCCCTATGGTCTGTCAAAAAACCAGGAAGAGAGAGACACCGTGTGACCCAGCGGCCTCTAGCTGTACACCCAGAAGACTGGGCCACATGCAGAAACCCTGGTGTGCACTGTGTTCACGGTGGCACCGTCCCATTGCCTAAAGTTCCACACAACTGAAATGTGCACCCACAGATGAGTGGATAGACACAACGTGGTACATAAATGCGACACAGTACTACACAGAGATGTGACGTCCCAATGCCTGCCACAGCAGTGATGAACCCTGAAAACATGCTGAGCAAAATAAGTCAGTCACAAAAAGACAAAGAGTGTATGATGGCACTTACATGAAATAAGCAAATATATAGAAACCAACGATTATTAATGGTTACCGAGGAGGGAAGGGAGGGGAAGAGGGGTGGTTTTTGCATCGGGAGCAGTGAGTGTGCCTAATGGTGGGGTGATTTGATGGAAGGTAGCTAGAATGGTCTCACAACTTGAAGAATACAGCCAATGTTACTAAATTCTACATGCAGAAATTGTTGATACGGTATATGTTTTGTTATGTATATTTTTGCTAAAATAAAATTATAGCTAGCTAGCTAGCTAGACAGTCCCTGACTGACAGCATCCTCAGATTACAACCAGCCACACCACCTTCCCTCTTTCTGTGGACATCTTATTATTAGTAATATACACTAGATACAGTGTTGTAGTGAGCTACTTGCTGATGTTATCATTCTCATATGTTCACTCTGATAATAAAGGGCAATTATACTGAAAACTTACCACGCTTGGTAAAGTGGAGGGTCAACGAAGAGGGGAAGGCCCTCAACAAGATGGATTGACACAGTAGCTACAACGATGGGCTCAGGAATAGCAAGGATCTTGGGGCTGGCACAGGACTGACCACACAGTGCTTCGTTCTGCTGTACGTAGGGTTGCTATGAGTCAGAGATAACTCGATGGCACCTGACAACAATGATAATGAAAACTGAAAGAAAAAGGATGGACTTTTTACAGAGTTGTTGGAAGAGAATCCTGTCATAAGTCCGGGACCACCTGTATTAAAACAAACAAGCACTTATTGAGCACTTAGTCCATGCCAGCTGCTTCTCCAGGACTTGGCTCCTCAGTTCAGTGGTTCTCAAACTCAGACATCAGAACCTCCTGTCCAGCTTGTTAAATAGAGTGCTTGTCCCACTCCCAGAGGTTCTGAATCAGTGAGTCTTGGGTGGGGCCAGAGGATGTTCATTTCCATTGAGTGCCCATGGGATCTGATGCTGCTGGCCCTGGACCCTATCTTGAGAACAACTGCATCAATGAGGCATGGAGGCACAGTTGTTAAATGCTTGGTTGCTAACCAGGTCGGTGCTCCAAACCCACCAGCCACTCCTTGGGAGAAAGATGCAGCAGTCAGCTTCTGTAAAGACTGACAGCTTTGGAAACCCTGTGGGGCAGTTCCACTCTGTCCTCTAGGGGTGCTGTGGGTTGGAATTGACTCCACAGCAGTGGTTATGGGCATTAATGGATGGAACCATTCCCTTCCTGAGAGTTTGCATTTCTGAGAGCCCTGGGTGTGCCACCTCTGGCTCCATGATTACTAATTGATAATGAGCAAGAAAGCAGATTTCTCTTTGACTCAGTCTCCTAACCTACAAAAAGAGGGTACCATACCTTCATCACATGGGATTTAGTGCTTAGCATATAGAAAGTTCACAGTAGAAGACATCTTATTGCATTACCTTCAGAAAAGACAATCAACAGAATTTCGGTTTCATTTGTTGGAAAATCACTGTGTAGAGAGTCCGTTGATGTAAATCCAGGTTCTGGTCCTACTTAATCTGCTCCATGACCTTGGCCATCTCTTTCCCTATCTGGGTGTTTTAGTTACCTCTGTGCTGCTTTAACAGAAAATACCACAAAATGGGATGGCTTTAACAAGCAGGAGTTTATTCTCTTATAGTTTGGAGGTTTTAAGTCTGAGTTCAAACTGCCAGGCTCTAGGGGCTGGGTGAAAGCCCCTCAACCTTGGGCTTCAGCTCTGCCTCCTGCTCCCAGCCCATAGAAGCTGGAGGGTTTTCTTCATTCAGACAGCTGCTGGCTGCTGAGACTAACAAGCCCAAGGTTGACAAGTAAAAAGGCACAGTCCTGATGTTACCAAACCACACAGCAGGCCATTGATTCAAGTCCATTGAAGGTCCCAAGGTCGGCAGAACATGGCAGGCTGCTGAACAACAACACAGCTACATGTAGGGTTCAAGTGTGCCACAAGCTAGAAACCATTCCCAAAGCTACTTCTTATATACAGGAAGCAGACCACATACCCAAAGGCAGCTACTCAGCTGCTCCAACACATTTCACCATGGAGTTAATTACTATTCTTACCATGGAGAACAACTACATCTACATCCAGCTGCCCAGCCAAGTTGACACACTACTTTAACTACCACACTGGTTATCTCTTCTGGATTGAAATGTTTCCTTCAAACACCTGTGCACTAGTCCTAACCTCTATGGCTGTGGTTACAATCCCCTATGGGAATGGCGTTTCTTTGTTATGTTAATGAGACAGTATTCATCAGGTTGTATCTTGAGTGAGTGTCTTTTGAGATATAAAAGGAGTAGATTAAGCCAGAAGCAAGAAAGTAGAAATGTAGGAAGAGATTCCACAATATATGAAGAGCACCAAGGAACCAGGAAAAGAAGCTGAAAAGAGACAAGGACCTTCCCTCCTCCAGAGTTGACAGAGAGAAAGCCAGTGCCTTGAATTCAGATGTCTGGCCTCATGAACTATGAGAAAACACGTGCTTGCTTGTTAAAAGCACCTCTTGTGGCATTTCTGTTACATCACCTCTGGAGAACTAAGACTGCATCGATTTCCTTTCCCATGAAATTCATTCACATATTCTTTCATTTCACCACATACTCATCAAGCACCTACTATGCAACACGAACTGTTTGAACAACTGAAGAGTCAAAATAAAACAACGTTGTGTCCTTGGCCTTGTGGAATTACACTGTAGCAGAAAGATAGGTCTTAAGCAAATAATCAGACAATTAATTTTTTTTTTCTCTCTTTTTTTTTTTTTAATTAGGATTTGGGTGAAGATTTACAGAGTAAATTCACTTTTCATACAGCAGTTCACATATACT
>NW_006922543.1:319290-329360 GCF_000298275.1 Orycteropus afer afer
TTCATGTCTTCTGCCCATTTTTTAATTGGATTGTTCAGACAATTAATTTTAATTGTGATGAGTGATGGGATAACCCAGTCTTTAAGGCCTCGACTTGGTGAGTGGACTAACTCTCAATGATTTCTTGTCTCCACTGCTCCTTTTAATTCATCAGCAGGAGCATGTGTCACCCTCTCCTTCTCTCAATAAACCTCAGCAGGTCCCATGACTTTTCTGCTAGCTAGAGACAATCCTACACTCTCTAAGCCACACAATGCAATCTGGATTTAGAATTCCGAATCACCCAGCATGCACATTATTGTATACTTTAGTCTTTATTGGAAGACGATCATTCTCTTCCTTCATCCTCATACTAAACTGATTTTGGGAAAAGATGTTAATCAGGATCCAGCCAAAAAACAGAAACCATTCCTGGTTACTTCAAGCATATGGCAGTTAAGACAAGGGGTGCTTACAGGTCCTGGGGCCTTTCTGATTTGCTTCAATGAAGATGCCACACCTGGAAGAGAAGTTGGGATTGACTCACTTCTTGTCTTTGTTGTTGTTGTTATGTGCCGTCGAGTCGGTTCTTGTCTAGTGGAAGGATAATATGATGGTCTGCAAGCTTATTCAGGCCTGCACAGAACAAACAGGCCATTTGCCTGGGTATTTGGCATGATCCCATACCTGCCTCATCAGGCTTCTGAGAATGCCCCTTCTCTGCAGTTCTCCAAGAGTTGTGGAATTGCTCATGGTGTGAAGGAGAAATTCCAGGGGCTTTCTCTTAGGAGCTCGGGTGGCATACTGGTTAAAGCGTTCAGCTGCTAACCAAAGGCCAGCCCACCAGCCTGTCCACAGAAGAAAGAAGAATCAGTCTGCTTTTGTAAGGATTGATAGCTTTGGAAACCCTGTGGGACAGCTCTACATTGTCCTCTAGGGGCACTGTGAGTTGGAGTCAACTCCATGGCAGTGGGTATGGCTTGGGCTTTGCTTCTGTGAAGACTTACAGCCTTGGAGACCCTGTGGGGCAGTTCCACTCTGTCCTCTAGGGGCGCTGTGAGTTGGATTCAACTCCATAGTGGTGGGTTTGTTTTGGTTTTCTTAATTAATCCTATTACAGTGTAGGAAAGATCCAGTGTGAAGTAGTGCCAGTTGTCAAGTATGTCTACTTTCATACAGTGAGGGGCTGGGGAAAAATTATAAATGATTACCTAGACCTACTTGGTTCTTTCATTCCTTGGCATCATAAGGCTTCCCTGACACTGGGTGACCACAACGGCATTTGGATTCCAAGAAATGAGCATCTGTTCAGAGGCGGCAACCAGAAACCTGAGAACCCCAAGAACTCCCCCTTTGCCCAGTGCTCTGTGCCTCCAGCCCATAGCTGCAGGGCTTTAGAGGAAGGCTCGGGAGGATGGACGGTTTACACCTGTGGACAGGTTTCAAGGCCTTTGCTCACAGGGACTCACCCTCCTTCTGTCAAGGGTCTCCAAGTCCGTGAATTGTTGCGGTTGCCTTTCTTTCCAGCCCTTCTTAGTCAGAAGCCCCACTGAAACCTGTTTGACAACAACGTAGCAACACAAAAGCCTCAAGTGGCAGATGAGGGGTGGCTGGGCATGAAGTGCTCTGGCTGGGAATGGAACCGAGGTTTCCTGCATGAAGGTGAGAGTTCTACCACTGAACCACTGCTTCCCTCTGTAATATCATTGGAATATGGTAAGTAATATTTAGTGGGCTTTCCATGTATTTCATTCCTAGGGACACTGTGACCAATTTTGTTGTTGTTGTTATGTGCCGTCGAGTCGGACTGACTCATAGTGAGCCCTCCTTGGGTTTCCGAGGCAGTATCACTACGGAAGTAGATTGCCCCTTCTTCCTTCCGAGGAGTGGCTGGTGGGTTTGAACCCGCCAGCCTTCTGGTTAGCAGTCAAGTGCCTTAGGCACTATGCTACCAGAGCTCCCCTGTGACCAATAGTCACTGCCAAAGATCCTTATGCAAATACACTGTCAATACTTTGTCCCTTTTGCCTCTCGTGGCAATGAACCCCTTTACTTCTGTCACTTAGATGTTGCCATTGGGCTTCTCCAGCTGAGAACTCATCACTTCTGTTCCATGGGGATACTGCTCCCCATCCCAAACTTATGGAAGAATTTATAAGGGACTCTGGTGGTCCTCAAGAAATGCATTCTTCAATGCTTTCCTTTTCAAAAATACATCTTTATTTTTAGACCAATTTTAGGTTGACAGAAAAACTGTGCAGAGAGTTCCTAGCACTGCCTTCTTGAAGTGCTGTCTTCTGGGCCTCTCGGCGGGGTGCTGTGAGGAAAGGAATGTGCAGGGCACACAGGACAAATCCGCTTCAACAGCACTCGGCTTCTTTGCCTTTGTAACCCTTTTCTGCATTGTGTCAGGGGAAATTTGGCATCTCAGATGAATGTAGACTGTCGCTGAGTCCAAGTTCCAATCAATCAACCAAGAGAACTGTTAGAAATGCTTTCAGCTCCTTGAACGAGCACATTAAATGCAGGATCTCTGGTGAGCGTGCTGCCACCAATACGTTTGGATGGATCCTAATTTATCTTCCATCCTCTTTGGTCTGACATCCTTCGCATTCACTTCCACACATATTCCCCACATTTCTGCTGGTGAAAATTAGCAAAATCTCATGATGATTTCATAAAATGAACTACCTCCTCCTTGGTCAGATGTAATACGTGCCCCACTGAAGCATGGAGAGGTCTGACTATACATATAAGAAATGAGAAGCATGTTTAAGGGTAGTAGTGTCACACTGCAAATCAATTCTTTTAGTTGAGGAAATTGTGAGATCTTTGAACAGGACTGAGCTAGCTGGACTCCAAGATAGAAAGAGGGGCCACTTCTGCAGGCAAGGGAACCTTGGAGATATTCAGGGGGTCAAGATTCTCAACTTTACCTAAATCCATCCCAATGCAACCATGACAAGTCTTCCCAAGCCATGCCCTAACTTCCACTTAAGAGACTTAGCGGATGTGCAAATGTAACTTACTTACCTCATAATTCTGTGACCTACACAAGTACATGTTGGTTCTGATCTCAGTGAGTTTCCCACTGAAATGAAAAGAAAAACAGAGGTTATTTTAGAATTTCTCTGGAAGTTGTTAGGTTCTCTGATGATAACTTAAGCTGATTACTTATAGCCCTGAGCTTGTAACTTTCCCCCTCTAAGCTCCCCAGTGTAGTAAAAAGAGAAATCTCATCCCAATCCTTGGAGTATCTTTGCTATAGTAATGGCCAGTGAAACAGGCACTTACTACCTTGCAGCATTTGATTCAATCGGTATCACATCGTGATACACAGCAGGTGGTTCCTTGATTAATTAGGACACTGTACATGCCATACATTTAACACACCTGGTGGCCTGGTGCTAATACACTCACTGCAGCATGTGAGGCCGAAGATATGGCCAAACCAATAAAGCAATCCCATCTTTGAGAGTATTTCTGGGCTGAAACCATCATTGAATTAAGAACTATAACAGTCAAGATTCAACCAGGGAAGCAGATCCACACAGGTATTTCAACAGATGGAATTTGATACAGGGAGTTGGTTATATGGATGATTGAGAGAGCAAAAAGACAGCACTGTAAACTCACTCCCGTCAAGTCGATTTCAGCTCATAGTGACTATAGGACAGAGTAGAACTGCCCCACAGGGTTTCCAAGGCTGTAAATCTTTATGGAAGAAGACTCCCACATCTTTTCTCCTGTGGAGTGGCTGGTAGGTTCAAAGTGCCCAGCTTTTGGTTAGCATCCAAGTAGTTAACCACTGAACCCCCAGAGCTTCTTAGACAACACTGCAGCAATGTTTAAGTCATAACTGGAAGAAAAAAAGAAAGAGAGAGAAGGAAGGAAGGAAGGAAGGAAGGAAGGGAGGAAGGGACACTCCTAGAGCTGGGGGGAGGTGGTGCAAGGAAGAGGCTGGGGCTATCGGATACTGGGAGTACCAAGGAGGATCTCCATGGAGCCAGGGGTCAGAACTCTAAGAACAGAGTAAGTTCCAGGTGCTACTACTGCCTCCAAGAGAGTGTGACAAGACCAGGGCTGACAATGTCAGAAGAAGTTGAAAGCTGAGACCTACTTCTAGTTGGGAAAGGACCACTAGTGCAGTAACTCTGTCCAGAAGAGACAAGAAGATGACCTACTGCTTTGTCCTCCTGCCTTTCAAACTCCCTCTAATGCTTACTGTTTGAGGGTCTTATCAGGAATCGTGTTGCTATGAGGTTGAGTAGGTTTCAGCAGAGCTTCCAGACGAAGGCAGACTAGGAAGAAAGGCCTGAACATCTATTTCCAAATCTCAGTCAGGAATAACCTCATAGTGTTCCAATCCACCACTGATCATGAGATGGTGCAGACTGGACAGCACTTTGTTCCAATGTGCATGGGGTCTCCATGATCAGGGATGACTGGACAGGGGCTGACAATGCCACCAAATGAGAACCAAGCTGGATAAGAGGTTGGGGATGTGGAATTCACAAAATCCCAGCCCTAACATCACAGGGCAGAATCAGCTCCGTGCATGCTGTGATCGGGCTACCTGAGCATGTTCAGGTGAGGTTATACAGAGACAGAGATGCTGGAGTTCAAAAGCAAGATGGTGAAAAACTGGTCACTGAACAGGTTTGAAATAAATGACTTTTAAGACACTTATTCAGATCTTTTTTCCAAAATTTTTATTCCATGATTCTATTGCTCTGAGTCATCAAGAAACAATTTCATAGTGATGCAGAGATTAAAGGTATATTTAATTGAGTGGATAATTGAAGCATTTTCCCCTCTGCTCACTAGAGAGGTGTCTGATGGTGTCTATCCTGATTCTAGCTCCACCTGCTCCCCACTCCTTCACCTGCCCTCACCCTTTCTGTAAAAGTGCATTTGCCTAGTTTGAATGGCAGAGTGAAACCAGAGGTGGTTAAGAAAGAGTGGGTGATTTGCTGAGATGAGGTGAAAGATAGCACAAAACTTGGATCAGCGGGATGACTTGCAGTTGGGAGCTGAAGATGACAGAGTTCAGAGGGTAACAGCTCATTATGAGAAGGACACTGAGAACAGCTGACGTGCAGAAAGAATGTTTCAAAGATACTTTGTGGTGAAGAGTGAGCATATTTCCCTCTCTCTGATGTTCCTTGAGAGAAACAACAGTAAAAGTTTGACTTGAAAAGACCTCAGGTGCAGCAAGGGCCCTGGCATCCTTGGTTCATAGAGAGTGTGATTGCACCCTCAGTTCAAGTAGGATGCCCTCCCCATTTTGCTGTATTTTCTCTTTCAGGTTGAGTCCCACAGTCTGTCTCTGTCACCCTGGCATCTGCACCGATATGTTTGATGCATGATAGTAGATGTGCAAGGACTTCACAAAGCAGGCAGTGTTGTGTATTCGTGCATGGTTACATATATAGGAAACAGTATGTAAAACAGAGTGCTGTAAATCTCACTTGGTTTCCTCCATTTTTCACAAAGTGCTAGGCATTTAAGATCTACCCTTGTTGCTCTGTAGCTCATAACTGTTGCTTCTAGCAGCTGCAGAGAATGCCATGTTACATGTCCTAAAGTGATATATATCTATGCTGCCTAAAGAGAGTAATTCATAAAGCTTCCCAGTAATATATCAGATAGCATCTCACTGATTTTCATTAGGTTTTCCCTGGTCAATTCTTTGATAAATGGATGGCCTCTTCCTTCTTCTGAGTCTGTCTTAGTCTGGAAGCTCTGCTGAAACTTGTTCACCACGGGTGACCCAGCTGGTATTTGAAATACAGGTGGCATAGCCTCCAGGCTTTCAGCAATAAGCAAGCCACCACAGTATGACAAACTGTCATAGACCAGGAGGCTGTTGTTCAAACAGAACAAGAGAATCCTGCATGGTTTAAAATCAGGAAGGAAGTGTGTCAGGGTTGTATCCTTTCATCATACTTATTCAATCTGTATGCTGAGCAAATAATCTGAGAGCTGGACTACATGAAGAAGAATGTGGCATCAGGATTCAAGGAAAATTCATTGACAACTGGTGATATGCAGATGACACAATTTTGCTTGCTGAAAGTGAGGATGACTTGAAGCACTTACTGATGAAGATTAAAGACTAGTCTTCAGTATGGATTACAGCTCAATATGAAGAAAACAAAAATTCTCACAATTGGACTAATAGACAGCATCATGATAAATGGAGAAAAGATCGAAGTGGTCAAAGATTTCATATTACTTGTTTCCACAATCAACACCCATGGAAGCAGCAGTCAAGAAATAAGATGATGCATTGCACTGGGCAAATCTTTTGCAAAAGATACCTTCAAAGTGTAAAAATGTCTCCTTGAATACTAAGGTGTGCCTAACCCAAGCTATGGCATTTCCAATCACCTCATATACATGTGAGAGCTGGACAATCAGTAGGGAAGACCAAAGAAGAGTTGATGCTTTTGAGCTGTAGTGTTGGAGAAAAATATTGAAAGTACCATGGACTGTTAAAACAACTAACACATCTTTCCTGGAGGAAGTGCAGCCAGAATGCTCCTTGGAAGTGAGAATGGCCAGACATCATCTCACCTACTTTGGTCATGTTGTCAGAAGGGACCATTTCCTGGAGAACTATACCATGCTTTGTAAAGTGGAGAGTCAGTGAAAAAGGGGAAGGCCCTCAATAAGACAAATTGATGCAGTGTGATGAACGATGGGCTCAGATATAGAAAGGATTGTGAGGGTGACACAGAACTGGGCAGTGTTTCGTTCTGTTGTACATAGGGTCACTATGAATCAGAGACAACTCGATGGCACCTAACAACAAGAACAACAACTAAAGGGAGCAATGGTGATTCAGTGGTTCAGTGGTAGAATTCTAGCCTTATATGTAGGAGAGATGCTTTTAAGGGGGATAGAGACCCCAGGCAAGAAGTGGCAGACAGGGCTGATGGCCGGATCAGGTAAGTGGGAGAGAGACCCCAGGCAGAATCTAAGGGAGATGAACTTGTCTGTCAGTTTGTTGTACTATGGTGGCTTCCTTGTTGCTGTGAGGCTGGAGGCTGTACCGTCAGTGTTTCAAATGCCAGCAGGATTGCCCATGGTGGACAGGTTTCAGCAGAGTTTCCAGACTGAGACAGACTCAGAAGGAAAAGGCCATCCACATCTTAAAGAATTGGCCAGTGAAAACCTTATGAATAGCAGTGAAACACTGTCTGATATATTGCTAGACAACTTTATGAATAGCCCTGAAACATTGTCCAATATAATGTAGGAAGATGAGTCCCTCAGGTCGGAAGGCACTCAAGATATGACAGGGAAAGAGCTGCCTCATCAGAGCAGAGCTGATCTTAATGATATGGATAAAGTAGAGCTTTCAGGAACTCCATTTACTGAAGTGGCACAGCTCAAAATGAGAAGAAACAGCTGCAAACATCCATTAATAACTGGAACATGGAATGTACAAAGTATGAATCTAGGAAAATTGGAAGTTTTTAAAAATGAAATGGAACTCATGAAGATCGATATCCCAAGCATCAGTGAACTGAGATGGACTGGTTTTGGCCATTTTGAATCAGACAACCATATGATCTACTATGCAGGGAATGACAATTTGAAGAGGAATGGTGTGGCATTAATCATCAAAAAGAATGTTTAAAGTTCTATCATGAAGTACAATGCTGTCAATGATAGGATAATATCCACATGCCTACAAGAAAGACCAGTTAATACTACTATTATTCAAATTTAGGCACCAACCACCAAAGCCAAATATGAGGAAATTGAAGATTTTTATCAACTTTTATGGTCTGAAATTGACCAAACATGCAATCAGGATGTGCTGATTATCACTGGTGACTGGAATGCAAAAGTTGGAAACAAAGAAGAATCACCAGTAGTTGGAAAATTTGGCATTGGTGACAGAAATGATGCTAGAGATCGCCTGATAGAATTTTGTAAGACCAACAACTTATTCATTGCAAGTACATTTTTTCAACAACACAAACAGTGGCTACACATGTGGACTTCACCAGATGGAGTATACAGGAATCAGACTGACTACTCTGGGGAAAGAGACAATGAAAAAACTCATTATCTTCAGCCAAAAGAAGATCAGGAAATGATTGTGGAAGAGACCATAAACTGCTCATATGCAAGTTCAACTTGAAGTTGAAGACAATTGAAAGAAGTACAAGAGAGCCAAAATATGACCTTGGATATATCTCTCCTGAATTAGGAGACTGTATAAAGAACAGATTTGATGCATTGAACACCAATGACCAAAACCCAAAAGAATTGTGGGATGAGGTCAAGAACATCATCCATGAAGAAATCAAAAGGTCATTAAAAAGACAGAGAAGGAAGAAAAGACCAAAATGGATGTCAGAAGAGACTCTGAAACTTGCCCTTGAACAAAGAGTGGCCAAAGCAAATGGAAGAAATGACAAAATAAAAGAAATGAACAGAAGATTTCAAAGGGCAGCTCAAGAAGATAAAGTCAATTATTATATAATGAAATGTGCAAAGACCTGTTGTTAGAAAACCAAAAGGGAAGAACACACTCAGCATTTCTCAAGCTGAAAGAACCAAAGAAAACATTTAAGCCTCAAGTTGCAAAATTGAAAGATTCTGTGCAGAAAATATTGACTGATGCAGGAAACATCAAAAGAAGATGGCAGGAATACATAGAGTCACTGTGCCAAAAAGAATTGGTTGATATTCATCCATTTCAGGTAGTGGCATATGATGAAGAACCAACGGTATTGAAGGAAGTCAAAGCTGCATTGAAGAGAGTGGCAAAAAAAAAAAAAAAAAAAGCTCCAGGAATTGATGGAATACCCATTGAGATGTTTCAACAAGTGGATGCCACACTGGAGGCTCTCACCCAGCTATGCCAGGAGATATGGAGAAGAGGTATCTGGCCAGGTGACTGAAAGAGACCCATGTTTGTACCCATTCCAAAGAAAAATGATCCCACAGAATATGGAAATCATCAAAAAATATCATTAATATCACACACAAGTAAAATCTTACTGAAGATAATTAAAAAATGGTTGCAGCAGTGTATTGACAGAAGGCTTCCAGAAATGCAAGTTGGATTCAGAGGAGGACATGGAATGAGGGATATCATTGCTGATGCCAGATGGATCTTGGCTCAAAGCAAATAACACCAGAAAGATACTTACTTGTGTCTTATTAACTATGCAAAAGCATTTGATTGTGTGGATCATAACAAATTGTGGATAACTTTGAGAAGATTGGGAATTCCAGAACTCTGTATTGTACTCATGAAGAACGTGTACATAGAAAAGGAGCTGTCATTCAAACACAACAAGGGGACACTGCATAATTTAAAATCAAGAAGGGAGTGCATCAGAGTTGTATCCTTTCACTACACTTATTCAATCTCTATGCTGAGCAGATAATCCGAGATGCTGGATTACATGAAGAAGACTGTGGCATCAGGATTGGAGGAAAATTCATTAACAACCTTCAATAAGCTGACAACACAACTTTGCTTGCTGTGAGGATGACTTGAAACAATTACTGATGAAGACTGAAGAATACAGTCTGCAGTATGGATTACATCTCAATATAAAGAAGACAAAAATCCTCACAACTGGACCTGTAAGCAGCATCACAATAAATGGAGAAAAGGTTGAAGTTGTCAAAGACTTCATATTACTTCATTCTACAATCATTGCCAATGGAAGCAGCAGTCAATATATCAGACAATGTACAGCTCTGGGCAAGTCAGCTGCAAACATCCTCTTTCAGGTGCTGAAGAGAAAAGATACCTCCTTGAGGACTAAGGTGCTCCTGACACGAGTCATAATATTTTCAACCACCTCATATGCATGTGAGAGTTGGACAATGAAAAAGGACAATAAAAAAGGACTACTGAAGAAGAGTTGATGCTTCTGGGTTGGGGTGCTGGAGAAGAATGCTGAAAATACCATGGACTGCTAAAAGAACTAACTAATCTGTCCTGGAAGAAGTACAGGTACAGCCAGAATGCTCCTTGGAAGTGAGAATGGTCAGTCTTCGCCTCACCTTCTTTGGTCATTGTGTTAGACTGGGTTCTCTGGGTTCTCTAGAGA
>NW_006922543.1:330281-334740 GCF_000298275.1 Orycteropus afer afer
TGGGGTGACCCAAACCTTCATTCCTGAAGAGTCTGGGCCGTTAGCAGTCATATCAGAATTGGGTTGCTGTAATTTTCCATTGACTTTAATCACAGGACATGGGAGTACTAAGAGACATCCTAAAGAACCTCCTGTATTCCATTCATATTCTTCTTTACCTCCATTATTTAAAGCCAATCCAATTTCCCCTTCACCTTCAGATATAGACTATGGTACAAGTGGCAGTCAATCTTCTTAGATTCACAGTATCTTCTGAGCAGCTGGCACAGAATTCTCATCCTCCTCATCCAGATCACCTTCTCTGGCATTCGAGCATTAGCAGTACCCTTTCTCTTACCTATGCCCATATGCCTGCCCTTCCAACAGGCTAAGGTATTTTTCCTGCATTCAGCCTGAGAATGGACAGTCACAGCCTTGTGGATGATCAGGTCATCTTTGATCAGTTTCCGGATTTGCTGATGAGAGTTGGCATTAGCTACTTTGTTGGTGTGAAATACATGGCAAGCCTACTAAATATTTACTTGATCTGTATAGACAGAAGAATTCTAGGTCACATGAACAGCAACCTAGATTGAATTGCCAGAATACAGAGTCATGACCTCTCAATCAATTCCCATACTTGAGTCAGTTTACAGACCCACAACCCCTTGAATGAAGGGGAGGCCAGGTCCCTTTGAGGAAGGACCCCACTACATCTCCAAAAATCTATAATGTCAGTCTTTCTCCTAGCCTTCTCCAAAGGGATCTGAGACCTTTTACAAGAGTGACTGTTTATTGGGGTAAAGAAAATAATCAGACTTTCTGGGGATTATTGGACACTGGCTCTGGATTGACACTAATTCCTAGAGACTCAAAACATCACTGTGGCCCACCAGTCAGAGTGGGGGCATATGGAGGTCAAGTTATTGATGGAGTCGTAGCTAAGGTGCATCTCACAGAGGGTTCAGTGGGTCCCTGAACCCATCCTGTAGTGATTTCCCCAGTGCCAGAATGCATAATTGTAATAGATATACTCAGCAATTGGCAGAATTCCCACATTGGCTTCCTGACATGTGGAGTAGGGCTATTATGGTAGGAAAAGCCAAGTGGAAGCCATTAAAACTGCCTCCACCTACAAAAATAGTAAACCAAAAGCAGTACCACATCCCTGGAGGGGTTGCAGAGATTACTGCCACCATCAAGGACCTGAAGGATGCAGGGGTGATGATTCCCACCACATCCCCATTTAATTCACCTATTTGGCCTGTGCAAAAAAACAGATGGATCTTGAATGACAGTAGATTATCGTAAACTTAATCAGGTGGTGACTCCAATTGCAGCTGCTGTTCCTGATGTGGTTTCATTGCTTGAGCAAATTATCTCCTGGTACTTGGTATGCAGCTATTGATCTGGCCAATGCCTTTTTCTTGATATCAATCTCAAAGGACCATCAGAAGCAGTTTGCCTTCAGCTGGCAAGGCCAACAGTTTACCTTCTCAGTCCTCCCTCAGGGGTATATCAACTCCCCAGCACTATGTCATAATTTAGTCCGTAGGGATCTTGATCGCCTTTTGCTTCCACAAGACATCACACTGGTCCATTATATCAATGACTTTATGCTGATTGGATCTAGTAAAGAAGAAGTATTGATGACTCTAGACTTATTGGTGTGGCATATGCATACTAGAGGTTGGGAAATTAACCCAACAAAAATTCAGGCACCTTCCACCTCAGTGAACTTTCTAGGGGTCCAATAGTGTGGGGCATGTTGAGATCTTCCTACTAAAGTGAAGGATAAGTTATTGTATCTGGCTTTCCCCACAACTGAAAAGGAGGCACAATATCTGGTGGGCCTCTTTGGATTTTGGAGGCAACATATCCCTCATTTGGGTGTGTTGCTGCAGCCTATTTATCAAGTGACTCGCAAAGCTGCTAGTTTTGAGTGGGGCCCAGAACAACAGCAGGCTCTGCAACAGGTTCATATGATCCGGCTGATCCAATGGTGCTTGAAGTGTCTGTAGTTGATAGATGCTGCTTGGAGCCTTTGGCGGGTCCCTATTGGTGAATCGCAATGCAGATCCTTGGGGTTTTGGAGCAAAGCCCTGCCATCCTCTGCAGATAACTACTCTCCTTTTGAGAAACAGCTTTTTGGCTTGTTACTGGGCTTTAGTAGAGACTGAACACCTAACCATGGGCCACCAAGTCACCATGAGGCCTGAGCTGCCCATCATGAACTGGGTGTTGTCTGACCCACATAGTCATAAAGTTGGATGTGCACAGCAGCACTCCATCATTAAAAGGAAGTGGTATATCAGAGATTGGGCTCGAGCAGGACCTGAAGGCACAAGTAAGTTGCATGAGGAAGTGGCCCAAATGCTTATGGTCTCCACTCCCGTCACATTACCTTCCCTGTCCCACTCTGCATCTATGGCCTCATGGGGAGTTCCTCATGATCAGTTGACTGAGGAAGAGAAAATTCGTTCCTGGTTTACAGATGGTTCTGTGCGATATGCAGGCACCACTCGAAAGTGGACAGCAGTGGCACTGTAGCCCCTTTCTGGGACTTCCTTAAAGGACAGTGGTGAAGTCAAATCCTCCCAATGGGCAGAATTTTGAGTCATGCATATGGCTGTTCACTTTGCATGAAATAAGAAATGGCCAGATGTGTGATTATATACAGATTCATGGGCTGTGGCTAATGGCTTAGCTTGGATAGTCTGGGACTTGGAAGGAGCATGATTGGAAGATTGGTGATAAGAATGTATGGGGAAGAGGTATGTGGATAGATCTCTCTGAATGGGCCAAAGAAGTAAAGGTATTTGTGTCTCATGTGAATGCCCACCAAAAGGTGACCTTGGCAGAGGAGGACTTTAATAATCAGGTGGATAGGATGACATGTTCAGTGGAAACCAGCCGTTCTTTTTCCCCAGCTACTCCTGTCATTGCTCAATGACAATGGTGGCAGGTTGATTACATTGGACCACTTCCATCATGGGAAGGACAGCAGTTTGTTCTTAGTGGAATAGATACTTATTCTGGATATGGATTCGCCTTCCCTGCACACAATGCTTCTGCTAAAACTACCATCCGTGGGCTTACAGAATGCCTTATCCACCGTCATGCTATCCCACACAGCATTGCTTCAGATGGACTCATTTCACAGCAAATGAAGTGTGGCAATGGGCTTATGCTCATGGAATTCACTGGTCTTACCATGTTCCCCATCCTCCTGAAGCAGCTAGCTTGATAGAATGACAGAATGGCCTCCTGAAAACACAATTATGGTGCCAGTTAGGTGGCAATACCTTGAAGGATTGGGGCAATGTTCTCCAGGAGGCTGTATATGCTCTAAACCAGCATTCACTATATGGTTCTGTTTCTCCAATAGCCAGGATTCATGGGTCCAGGAACCAAGGAGTGGAAACAGAAGTGGTACCACTCACTATTACCCCTAGTGACCCACTCAAAAAATTTTTGCTTCCTGTCCCTTCTACCCTAAGCTTAGTGTGTCTGGAGATCTTAGTCCCAAAGGGAAGAACACTCCCACCTGGAGACACAATATAGATTGCATTGAACTGGAAATTAAGAATGCCACCTGGCCATTTTGGCTTCCTCATGCCTCTGGATCAACAGACAAAGAAAGACATAACTGTACTATCTGGTGTGATAGATCCTGATTACCAAGGGGAAATTGGGTTGGCTTTACATAATGGAGGTAAAGACAAGTATGTCTGGAATACAGGAGATTCTTTAGGACGTCTCTTAGTACTACCATGCCCTGTGATTAAAGTCAATGGAAAATTACAGCACCCCAATTCTGACATGACTGCTAACGGCCCAGACCCTTCAGGAATGAAGGCTTGGGTCACCCCACCAGGCAAAGAACCACGACCAGCTGAGGTGCTTGCTGAGGGCAAGGGAAATACAGAATGGTGGTGGAAGAAGGTAGTTCTGAATATCAGCTCTGACCACATGACCAGCTGCAGAAATGAGGACTGTGGTTGTTATATTTCTTCATTGTATATGTGCATCAAATATTTTTGTTTCCTTCTGTTATGAACTGTGAAATGTAAATAAGGTTAATGTGGTTTGGTTGTACGTGTATTGGCATATCGTGTTAGGCACAAATATGACTTTATAACTGTCCTTATTTAGAGATTATATATGGTTAAGAAGATGTGTACAGCTGCCAAGTTGACAAGGGGTGGACTGTGATAGTTGGAGCTGTGTGTCAACTTGGCTGGACCACAATTCTGTGTGGTTTGAGCTGTTGTGGTGTGGTTGGTCCTACGATGGGATCAGATGACTATATTTTGAGCGGCCAATCTGTTGAGTGTCTGTAGGGGTGTGGCCTGCTTCCAGTATATCCAAGGACATCTTGGGAAGAGAGATAATCTTCTGTGGATCTGGATTCTGTTGTGCTGCCTACAACTGTCCATGAGTGAACAGTCCACCATTCGGCCTGGAGATCTTGGATTCA
>NW_006922543.1:334913-344555 GCF_000298275.1 Orycteropus afer afer
TCTCTCTCTCTCTCTCTATATATATATATATACACACATACATATATATATATATGAGCTTTACTGGTTTTTGTTTCTCTAGAGAACCCAGCCTAACACAACCTCTAAAGTTTATCCAAGCAACAAAAAGAAACTAAGGCAGGGGCCAATCTCTCTAATGAATATGGATGCAAGATTCTCAAATTAATTATTAGCAAGTGAAATTTATGATATTTTTTAAAAGGGCAGTCCATTAAAATCAAATTGCACTTAAATTAAAATCAAATTAAGTTTATCACGGTGATGCAAGATTGATACAACACTGGGAAATCAGTCATTGTAAATTACATAATAACAAAACTCAGAAAGGAAGTCATATAGCATTTCAGCAGAGAAGTACAAATTATTTGATGGAATTCAACATCTATTCATGGCAAAACACATAAAAGAAAGTAACAAACGACAACAAAATCAAAAAACCCTCCAAGTAAACTTGGTTTAGAAGGACACTTTCTTATCTGATTAAAAAAAAATCTATAAATTAACTGAAGTGAAGAGTACATTTCACATAAAAATATTGAAACTCTTTTATCTGATATTTTGGACAAGACTAACATTTTAGATATCATCATATATGTCCAGAAATATAGTGGAAATTTTAGCCAGTGCAATTAAGCAAGAAAGAAAATTGTCAGTTGTAAGATGGGTAAAATTGAGATAACTGTGTATGAAGAAAATATTAAGGTATCTACCAACAACCAGAATAATGAATAAGGTCTTAACTAGATCTCAGAGTACAAAGTCAATATAAAAAGCTTAATTTCATTTCTGTGTAGCAAAAACAATGAAAGGACAAAGTGGAATTCAAAAGAACACCATTTATAATGGTTTGAAACATCTAAACTCTTAGGAATAAAGACGATAAAACATGTACAAAATCTCTGCACAGAAAACTACAAAATATCTTTTGGAGTAATTAAGCAAAGCATTGTAGAGAATGTGTCCTGTTAATGGATTGGAATACATTGTAGTTAAATATCAATTCTAATTCTTTTCCAAATTAATTTGTACATTTAATGAAACCCCAAACAAAACCTTCACCTTTTTGTGTGAAAATAGACAAACTGATTCTAAAACATATATGAACACGCAAAGGGCCAATAATAACTAAGACAATCTTGGAGAAGAATAAAGTTGGGAGAATTACACCACCTGAAATCAAGATGTATTTTAAAGCTATAGTGATTAAGACAATGTTGGAACGGTGCAAGGGCACACAGGGAGACCAGTGGAACAGAACAGAGGACAAGCACTTATGCACTCTTACAGACAGATGACTGATGGCCACGGTACTCCATAGCTGGGTAAATCTTTTCCCAAATGACACTGAGTCAATGGGATATGCATGTGGAAGAAAATAAATCTTGTCCTGTCCACATCATACAGAACGTTCATGTCCAGGCACATTGTAAAGTTGAACATGAAAGAAGAACTTCCAAGAACATCTGAGTGATCTTCAGTTGGAGGTTTCTTAAGCAGGATACAAAGCTTGCTAACATAACAGGGAAAGTTTGATACAATTTCTACATTACAATTCACAAGCCACCAATTAGGAGAAGATGTTTGCTATATATGTGTTCCAAAGTCGATAAGGTAAAAGCAAAAAATCGAAACAATTCGGTAAAAATATTGGTGAGAGATCTAAAGAGGCATTTCACAAAATAAGATATACTAAAGGCTAATCAAGGAACCCTGGTGGTGCTGTGGTTAAGGCATTTAGCTGCTAACCAAAAGGTAGCCAATTTGAACCCATCAGCTGCTCCTCAGAAGAAAAGTGAGGCAGTCTGCTTCCATAAAGATTGAACGTCTTGGAAACCCTATGGGGCAGTTCTACTCAGTTGTACAGAATCAATTTGATGACAGTGCGTTTTGGTTAAAACTAATAAATACATGAAGCAATGCTCATGTTCATTAGTCATTAAGAGAATGTGCATTTAAATTACAATGAGATACATCCACTTGAAGAGAGAAAACTAAGAAGATCTGACAACACCAAGTGTCAACTGGAATATGACAACTCTGCTAGCAAAATTGTTCACTGTTATAGTGCATTTGGAAATGCTTTTAGGGAATGTCTAACAAAGACACTGAACAAATACCAAAAGGAGACTCCAGCAGTTGCAATTTTAGATGTATTCCCAGGGGAAATGTGCACCAGATGCACCAAAGACATCCAAGAAATCTCAGCAGCAGCACACATGGGTAGCATTGCATGTGTGTGATGGTTAATGTATCAATCTGGCTAGGCAACAATTCCCAGTGGTTTGACAGACAATATATAATCACCTTCCCTTTTGGGATCTCATGTGATCAACCAATCAGTTTAAAAGGGAGTTTCCTTGGGGGCATGGCTTACCTCCAGTATATAAATGGATGATCCGTCCAAACTTGCTCTCTTGGTCCTACAGTCTTCCTTCTTGGGATATAAGCCTACAGAAGTCTCTAGCCTTCTAGTCTTCTAGACTTCTACAGAAGTCACCTGCCTGCAGATTTTGAATTCACCAATCTCTACAACCCCATGAGCCATCAAAGGTCTCCAGCCTGTTACCTGGCCTTCAGATTTTGGTTTTGTCAGTGCCAGCAATCACATGAGCTAAGAAAGTTCTTCAACTTGTTGTCTGACTCATGGATTTGGGACTTGTCAGCCTTCACAATTGCATGAGCCCTTTCCTCACAAAGGAGTAAGCCATTTCCTTTAGGGACATTTCTCTATATACACATATATCTGTATAAGGAGCTCTGGTAGTGTAGTGACTAAAGCATTTGATTGCTAACCAGAAGGCTGGCAGTTCAAACCCACCAGCCACTCCTCGGAAGGAAGATTGGGCAATCTACTTCCATAGTGATACCGCCTCGGAAACCCAAGGAGGGGTTGCTATGAGTTGGGTCCGACTCGACGGCACATAACAACAACAACAATATATATATATGTATGGTTTTGCTCTTCTATAGAACCTACGCTATGGCAGCATGGTAGCCCCATTTTACATGATGAATGCAGACTCAATGCCCATTGCAAAAAAGACAAGGAGGCTACATCTCCTGACCTCTTCTAATCCCACAAGAGGAAGACAGAATCACCATCAATAGCCCAAGGCCTATTACTGCAAGGCCAGACAAGCTGCCTCCCTCCAGCCCTTTCACCAACCGTTCCTCCCAAAGCATCCACCACCTCTCTTCTGGGTTTGATAATTCACTGCAGTGGCCACAGAGAACTCATAGATTACGGGGTTTATTAGGGAAGCACCAGGCTACAAATCAAGTTCAGGAAAAATGCTCAGTCTCTCTCCTAGTCCACAGTCTCTCTCTCTTAATAGTCTCTCACATTCTGTCTCCCAACAGTACGTGTCGCTAGGTGTCTCACTCAGCAATGCGTGTCTCGTGCGTCTCTTTCCCAGGAGCAAGTGTCTCTTTCAGCAGCACGTTTTCCTCTACCAGCAGTGAGAGAGAGACCTCTTCTGCCTCAAAGAGGTCTCCTTTTGAGCCCGGCAGAGTGGCCAAACTAACCAATCATAACACCAGAATTCTAAGCACCTGAGAGAGAGAGCAGCAACCTCCCAGAATGTTGCTTTGTGTTGCGCCCAACAGAAATACCCCAGGTGGATAACTTTTACAATCAAGAGCTCCTCAGTTGCTCACAGCAAATTCCACCACTGAGTTTACAAAGACTTATGGCTAGAAAAGCCATACCAGGTAATTTACTACAGTGCACCCATCAACAGTGGAACATTTAAACAAATTGTGGTTAAACACGTTTAACAAATTTAACACATGAAACAAATTGAGACGTGCTCCATAGTTGCTTCTGTTCACTTGCTGAATGAATAGCAGAAGGAAATGTCGCTGGATCCTTCGCCTTCTTCAGAACCATCAGTATGTTTGAAGCCACTGTTGTGGCCATTACATCAGTCCATTCCCTGAGCTTCCCTCGCTTCCACTGGACCTCTGTTTCACAAATGTGATGTTCCTCTCTAGTAATTACTCTTTCCTAATGGCATGTCCAAAGTAAGCGAGTCAGACTCTCACCATCCTCGCTTCTAAGGAGCACTCCTTAGAATGTTGTAATATTTCTCTTAAGATTTATTTGTTCATTTTACAGTAATGTAAGTTAATAAACTACTATACAAAACCACATGGATGAATCTCTCAAACACAACACTGAGAAAAAGAAGCCAATACAAGAGTAAATACTTTATGACTCAAAGTGTGTAAAATTCAAAAGGCCAAACTAACGTAGGGATTAGGAATCAGAAAGTGGTGAGCTATGAAGGAGACAGTTGTGACCGGGAAGGGACACAGTGGTATTTAGGCCCATGGTGATGTTACACTCATGATTGTGGTGGTGAGTCCATGGATGTCTTTACTTGGTTGAAGTTCACTGAACTCTATAGTTAACACTTGCTCCTTTTTGCTTTTGTATGTTACACTTTAAATAAATATTAGTTAAGAGTACAAAAGAATGCAAGAGAAAGAGTGAGGGCAGATTTACTCATTTCAGAGTGGACATGCTAAGGGTGAGACTCTTGGGGAGCCAAGCAGAAGTATCCAGGTGGCTGTTGGGTTTACAGCTATGGAACCAGGAGGGAGGACTAGACTATGGATAGAAATGTGGATGTTTTTGGCATATCTGGGTAGGTGAAGCTATCTGTGGATGAGATTGGCCAAAATTGTGTCTGGAGTAACTTGAGAAGCAGACATGTAATTCTGGAGCCTTTTCCTGCTATCAGCTCAAAGGCCATCCCCTCAGAGAGGCAGGCTACCTCTGAACAGCTACTGCCCCACCTCTACTACCACTATCATTTTTGTCAGCCCCCTTCTTTGTTTTCTTTTAAGTAATTATGGCCAACTGAAATCATGTTATCGTTGTGTTCTGTCACTCCCAGGTCAGTGAGTGTTCTCTGGAACCTGGGACCTGGCCTATCTTGTTTACTAGTTTATCCCTACACCAGGACAATGTGTGTGACCTGCAGCAAATATTCCCTAAAAGGTAAGCCCAGGGACACAAATGTGTCTCTTAGAAGAGAGTCTTTCCTTCTGTCCAGATCCCTCTGTCTCCTATCACGTGAAGCACATCAATACACTTGAATGCACCTTGGAATGCCTCAGACATAGGGAAACCCATACTAAGGCCTTCCAACCTACTGACCACTTGAGGCATCTCTGATATCTGTCAGGTTTTCTAACTCCACTGTCCTGTGCTGTACGATGGCACTGTGTAAACCACAGATCCGGAGAAGTCTACTGAAGTCCACCAACCAATGACTGCTTTTAGCTTTAATTGCAGATTTAGAAATTAAATCAAAAGCATCCACCGCATTGAGCTTAGCCAATCATGAATTTTTGAAGAATTAGTTATAAATTAGTCTCTGCTCTGTGTCTTTCTCTCCATCAGTCATTTTCCAAAATGAAATTAGAGAAACAATGAGGAAGTGAGAAGCTTATCACAACAGTCTGACATCTGCCTACAACACAGCTCAAGGAAGCCCTCAGAGAGGAGAGGAAGAGAGGGGATATGAAAGTGATAAGTGGGAGCTAGACTTATGTGATGCATGTTAGCTTCTCACTTTCAGAGGAGGGTGAGAGCTACTCCTTCACTAGTCAGCAGCTCAGTAGCAGGCTTGAAATTTCCCTAGGGCAGGCAAGGCCAGGAAGCCTTTGAAACTGGAGTGGTCACTGGGAAGCATCCCCTGCACATTATTCAGAAGATCACACCCCAAAATTCTGTCTACTACCTCCCAACCCTCTCCTGTCCCCAACAAACAAACAACACAAACCAGACTTGGTGTTGATGGAACGGTCACTTTGGGGAATCTGCATCTCATGGGAGCAAACCCTTCAGCACTTGGAATGCACTCAGCTATGAGTTCATGTGTGTCTCCATACTTCCTCCTCAGCTAATCACCTCAGCTGCCATTGAAACAGCACATAGCATATACCTTCCTCATGCTGAGAGAGATAGAGGTGAGTAATCCAGCATGTCCTTGGGAGTTACCTGTATACCAATCTGACCTGGTGATCAGAAAGCAATAGTCATCCAGGGTTTGTTATGAGTTGACTTGTGTCCCCTCAAAGAAGGCCTGCAAGTCCTCATTCCTGAACCTGTGAAAATGACTCGACTTCACAATAGAGTGTCTACAGATATAATCAAGTGAAGATGATGTCATTGGGGGGGGGGCAGAAGCCAGTATGACTGGTGTCCTTATAGAAAGAGGGAAAGAGACAGACAGATGCAGGGAGAAAGCCATGTGGTGATAGAGAGATTGGAGTGAAACATCTAAAATCCAAGGGACATCACATGTTGCTTCCAACCCAAGAAGAGGGCACACAGTGCATTCTTCCCCAGAGCCCTCAGAGGGAACACAGCCCTGCAGACAACTTGATTTTAGACTTATGGCCTCCAGAACTGTGAGAGAAAAATTTCCAATCTTTTACGCCACCAGAGTGTGGTAACTTCTTATGGCTTCCCAGGAAGTTAAGACAGTGTCATAAAGAGGGAAGGGGTGTGGGGAAGACAGGGTAGGTCTGCAAAAGCTCTGGGAGTGGTGTGGTGTGTTGTCACAGTGCTGCTGGTTGAGGCACATGGACTGCAGAGGCTGTGACAGAAATGACAAGGTTCTGGACACCACAGCCAGCAAGGACAAAGATGCGTCTCAGTGGGTAGCATTGACAGACTTGGTGATTGACCAGCCCAAAAGGAAGGGGAGTATAGGGTAACTCCTAGGTTCAAGGATGCTAGGTCATTATGAATAAGTCACAGAAGGAGAGGGAAAGCCTGCGGAGTGGTCCTGTGGTGGAATTTGATCCCACACCATCATGTCAGAAACCTGCACATGAATTGAAATGGCTCTGAGGCCAACTGCAGCTGATGAGAATGCAAAATGCCATGGAACTGCTGGCTCAGCATCTGCTTTGGGCCAGGAAACGTCCTGAGCTTCATGTTACAGCCTATGTGTGAAGAAGAAATTGCTGCTCCCCTCCGAGAACAGTGCTGTCCAAGAGAACTTCCGTGGTGCTGGAAATGTCCTCTCATCTCTGTCCAATAGGATAGGCACTAGTCACATGTGGCTACTGAACTCTTATAAGGTGGCTGGTGAGGATGTGAACTAAATTTAGTTATCTTACTGTAATTAATTAAAATATATGGTGTCTTAGGCCCCCCGGCTGGGTGGTGAAGGGGCTGGGATGCTGCATGCTTGTCCGTGGAAAACGAGCCCAACTTTTTTTGTGTTCCACGTTGTTTCTATTGGCTAAACTCCATTCCCCAGAGCCATACTATCATGTGTCCCAAGAGGAACAGAAAAGAAAAGAAAACCCAAACAAATAGTGCTGTCAAGTCCACTCCAACCCATGGCGACCCCACTGTGTGAGACCGAACTGTGCTTCCCTGGGCTTCCAACAGCTGAAGCTTCAGAAGCTGGTCCCTAGGCCTTTCCTGCAAGGTCTGTCTGGTGGACTCAGGCGTCTAGTGTTTCAGTTGGCAGTTGAGTATGTTCACCATTGGCACCACCCCGGCACTCCAGAGAACGCGTCTAGTCCAAAGCCCCCATTGGCTCTCCAGTTGCCCCTCCGGCGTCACTCAGGAGCTGCAGGCCCTCCTCTGCAACAGAAATGAAAGGCTGCAGTTCTCCCGAAGGACTGATGGGCATAGACCTGGGCTCTGGGGTGCTCCTCTCATGTCACTGTGTGTATCTAAACCCCACCTCTGGGCTCTTCTCCTTAGTCCCACAAAGAAATGCAGATTTTTAAAAATCTGTTAGAGAATGGTTTGTGATAAGAATAATTTATGTCTCAAATACATTAGCAGAGTAAAGCTTTGGATTTCAATAGCTCCTTTCACTGGGACCCGGAATTCATGGCCCATTGTCTAGCTCTGAAGCCACCCAGGTCTGGGTGACAGGACGTAAACCATTCTTTAGGATGGGGCATTGGCTGCAAATTGAATGGGGCTTGGGTATTGAGCTCATAGACTGTGAAAGACAGTAGAAAGAGGCTGAACCATTACACTGCCTGTGGTTTAGCATTTTTCACTCACTGTGAGAGAATTATTGTGTTGGGGTCGGATGCCCATATCTTTTTGTTTCAGCTGACCCGCCATGGGACCTTGTTCAAATTTCTTAACTTCTTTGAATTCAGTTTCTTCCTCATATAATTAAATAACAAATACATCCCTCTTGCCTACTTCCTGAATTTGATGGCTGGGCAAACAGGATAAAAGAATTCAGATTCTCTGAAAAACGAACAAGTCTATGTCATTGTCTCCGATGCTGTTCCTTAGAGCAGGGGCTGGCACTGAGTTGATCTCAGTGGTTTGTCAGGGCGGAGTGCACCTGAGAGGACCAGCAAAGCAGGAGAGGGGGTGTCTTAGTATCCTATCACTGATGTAACAGAAATACCACAAATGGGGGACTTTCACAAACAGAAGTTGATTTTCTCACCATTCAGGAGGTGAAGCCTGCATGCAAGGTACTCACTCTAGGGAAGGGCTCTCTCTCTGTAGCTCTGCGGGGACGGTCCTGGTGTCTTCTCAGCTTCTGTTCTTCGGTTCCGTGAAGGTCTCCACGTGGGATCTATGTTTCCCTTTGTTTCGGCTTCTTTCTCTGAGCTTAATGTGCTCTCTTTCTGTCAGGAAAGAGATTGGTTTAAAACACACCCTACTGATATGGTCTCATTAACATAACAAAGAAGCCTTATTCCCAAATTGGATTATATCCTCAGCTATAAAAGAAACAAAACAAAAGCCAAACCCATTGCAGTCCAGTTGATTCTGATTCATGGCAACCTTATAGGACAGAGTAGAACATTCCCATGAGGTTTCCAATGCTACATTGTTTATGGAAACAGACTACCAGCCTCATCTTTCTCTCTTGGACCTTGGGCTCGAACCACTGACTTTTTGGTTAGCAGCTGAGCACTTCAGCTACTGCACCACCAGAATGCCTCTATGGCTGCAGAGGTTGGGATTTACAACATGTTTTGGTAGAACACAATTCAATCCGTAACAGAGGAACAAGGCAGAACCCTGGACAGGGACGTAGTCCTAGGAAAGCTCTGGAGGCAGTATGCACTGCAGGGTTCATCGAACCTTGAGGCTGACATCCTGGCATTTGGTTTCCTGAAGTCTGGGATGGGAGGGGATGGAAACATGAGACTGCTCTTGGCCTCTTGTCCAGAGAACAGCTCTCTAGACAAAGGGGCACCTGGAAGCTGTTATCAGCCAGGAATGTGGCTCTGGGCAGGGCACCAACAGCAGCCACAGGGGTTATCATTATTTTTGTTGGTGTTATACACTTACTATGTGTCTTTCACACAAAAAGAAAGTGAACTAGCATGTGTGAACCATATTCAGCACCTGCAACCATGCCTATTACTTAGTTGAAAAGTTGGACAGATAGAAGAACCCATAAAAGGAAGGAAGGAGGGAAGGAGAAAAGGAAGGAAGGAGGGAGGGAGAAAGGCTGGGAAGGAGAGAGGGAGAGAGGGAAAACATGGCTGGAAGGATAGAAGAACAGGCGAATGAATGGATACACTATAATATTAGGTAGGCATTTTAAGCTTCCCTCTCTGCTCATTTATCTTCATAACAGTGTTATGAGTAGGTCTAGA
>NW_006922543.1:344964-349778 GCF_000298275.1 Orycteropus afer afer
AAAATATATATAAATAAGTGTTTTTCTGAACTTATCTGGGTGCCCTGAACTTTACCTGGTAACCCTATACTTAGAGACACCTAGGAGGCATTCAGTAGGTATGGGTTGACTTGGAGCTTAAAGTTGCTTTTCTTTGTTATTTACACATTTAAGAACTCATCTGAAACTGACTGGTGTAATACCCAAACTCAGTGGAGGGATGAGACTAACAAAGAGACAAGTTGTTGAATTCATATCACCATCATCTGAGGCTCCGCAGCCAACAGGAAGCCTCTACTTTTTCATGAGTTGGATTCCCAAGCAGGCAGGAACTGAGGCAAAATCTTAATGTTGTCCTAGCTTGTTGTTGTAGTTGCTGATAGGTGTCACTATGGCTCCAACTCATAGTGATCCCATGTACAACCGAACAAAGCACTGCCCAGTCCTGTGCCAGCCTCACAATTCCTGCTACACCTGAACCCATCATTGCAGCCACTGTGTCAATCCATCTCACTGAGGTCCTTCTCTTTTTTTGTTGACCCTCCACTTTACCAAGCATGATATCCTTCTCCAGGGAATGGTCCCTTCTGACAATGTGACCAAAGTAGGTGAGACAAAGTCTGGCCATTCCCGCTTCCAAGGAGCATTCTGGCTGCACTTCTTGCATGACAGATTTATTCATTCTTCTGGCAGTCCATGGTACTTACAGTATCCTTCGCCAACATCACAACTCAAAAGCATCAACCCGTCTTTGGTCTTCCTTGTTCATTGTTCAGCTGTCACATGCATATGAAGAAATTGAATATACCATGGCTTAGGTAGTCTTCAAGGAGACATCTTTGCCCTTCAGCACTGAAAAGAGGTCTTTTGCAGCAGATTTTCCCAGGGCAATATATCTTCTGATGTCTTGACTGCTGCTTCTATTGGTGTGGAACCAAGGAATATGAAGTCTTTGACAACTTCAATCTTTTCTCCACCTATCATGATGCAGCTTATTGGTCCAATTGTGAGGACTTTTGTTTTCTTTATATTAAGATGTAATCCATACTGCAGACTGTAGCCTTTTATCTTCATCAGTGTTTCAAGTCATCTTCACTTTTAGCAAGCAAAGTTGTGCCATCTGCATAATGCAGGTTGTTAATCAGTCTTCCTCCATTCCTGATGCCATGCTCTTCTTCATATATTTCAACTTGAAGAACAAACTCAGCATTTCTCAAACTGAAAGAACTGAAGAAAAAACTCAAGCCTCGAGTTGCAACACTGAAATATTCTATGGGCAAGATATTGACTGAGGCAGGAAATTAAAAAAAAAAAAAAAAAGATGGAAGAAATACCTAAAGTCACTGTACCAAAAAATAATTGGTCGACATTCATACACTTCTAACTCACTAACTCACTGCCATCAAGTTGGATCTGACTCATAGTGACCCCTCCTTGGGTTTCTGAGGCAGGATCCCTTGGATGTAGATTGCCCAACCTTCCTTCCGAGGAGTGGCTGGTGGGTTTAAACTGCCAGCCTGCTGGTTAGCAGTCAGGTGCCTTAGGTACTATGCCACCAGAGCTCCCTCATCCATTTCAGGAGGTGACATATGATCAAGAATCGATGGTACTGAAGGAAGAAGTTGAAGCTGCACTAAAGAAATTGGCGAAAAGGAAAGTTCTAGGAATTGACAGAAGACTCATTGAAATGTTTCAATAAACAAATGCCCCACTAGAGGCAAGAAATTTAGACAGCTACCTGGCCAACTGACTAGAAGAAAGCCATATTTGTACCCATTCCAAAGAAAGGTGATTCCACAGAATGTGGAAATTATCAACAATACCATTAATATTGCACACAAGTAAAATATTGCTGAAGATAACTCACAAACGGTTGCAGCAGTATATTGACAGAATTTCCAGAAATGCAAGCTGGATTCAGAAGAGGATGTGGAACAAAGATATCATTTCTGATGTCAGATGGATCTTGCTGAAAACAAAGAATAACAGAAAGATGTTTACTTGTGTTTTATTGACTGTGCAAAAACATTCAATTGAGTGGATCATAACAAATTATGGATATCATTGAGAAGAATGGGAATTTCAGAACATATAATGTGCTCATGAGGAACCTGTACATAGACCAAGAGGCTGTCATTTGAACAGAACAAGGGGAAACTGCATGATTTGAAATTAGGAAGGGAGTGCATCAGCATTGTATCATTTCACCATACTTATTCTGTATCACTTAGCTTAACCTTAGGGATTCTCCCTGACAGGTAGGTTCATCACCACCTTATCTTTGGTGCCCATGCTGAGAACCACAACTGTGCCCAAGCGTGGAAAAACAGTGTGCTTCTGCAGTGTGAAATACTTCAGTAAATACATTGCCAGTGTGGCTGAAACTCAACTTGCTTCAGTCCTCATATTAAGTAAGATCCTTTCAAAATGTCCTATACTAGTTAAAATATCCAAACTGACCATGTCAAGAGGGGACACTGGGAGATGCACAAGACTAAGGACAACAACAGTAAATACTGTTAGATCCATGATCCTGCAATAATAGTAATAATAAACAATGTCTAAGAGTAGGTCAACAGGCACACATGCAAGCTGAGCAAATGGGAGAAAATGAATGGGAGTGCATCCATGAATATGTACAGGTTTGGCAGAAACTGTTTTTACATATGTATTTGTATGTGCTGCAAATACATCCAAGGATATGGCAGAGCATGTTGTTGTTAGCTGCTGCCATGTTTGCTTCAACACATAGCAACACTGTGTACAACAGAAGGGAATGGTGCCTGCTCTTGTCCATCATCACAGCCACTGTGTCCATCCATCTTGTTGAGGGTCTTCCCCTTTGTCTCTGACCCTCCACTTTACCCAGCATGATACCTGTAAGGTCACAGTAAGGAGAAGAGTACACACAAAAGTGGGGTTAAAGAGAAGTTTTTATTTTGCGCTCCCCAAGAGGGGCCCGGGTGAGGTTCGTGGGTCCCTGAGAGGGGCCCAAGAAGTTGCGCTGCCCAGGTGAAAGAAAGGGTTTTTTATAGTGATTTTCTTCCTGGTTCTTAGAGGACCAGATTGACAGCATGGTATGTGTTACAGGAACCAATAAGGTAAAAAGCACCTTACTAGCATGGGGGCAGGAAGCAGAGTTGAAGCACTTCATTAACATAGTGGGCAGGAAATAGTTGAGGGTCTTCGTAAGCCAAGGTCATGTGCTGGGGTTTAGTATAGGGTTTGGTCAGCCACTCCCTTGCTTGACCAGTTCTTGTAATTTTTTTCCGGTTTAATCCTTTACCCGCCTGGCCTGCAGTGTTCCGCCTGCCATTCCAGCCTTTTTTGGTGATAAAAAGGGTGAAGTTATCCTTCTGGCTGCTTCGTGCTGAACAGGGTCGGAGTGGGGTTAAAGGCTGGTGTCAGTGGGAATTGGGTCGGTTGGCAGGCAGGTGCATGGGTGTAGAAGTAGTTGGTCAACAGTGACTCTGGACATTTCTTTAAGTCGGTTTTGGAGGAATCTAAAGAGGCAAGGGGTGAAAAGAAAAAAGAGACTTATTAGTATAAGAGGTCCTATAAGGGGTAATAACCAGGCTGTTAGTGGTGATTGGAGCCATTCAAATGGGGAGGTTTCCATTTGGTGTCTATTATGTAGTTCCTCACTCAGCTGAGTCAATGTATTGACGTTTTGTTCCACCAGACCAGATTCGTTGATATAATAACAGCATTCTTCTTTAAGAAAGAGGCAAGTTCCACCTTTTTCCACTGTTAATAGGTCCAAGGCTCTTCGATTCTGTAAAGTAACTTGGGCTAAAGAGGTTATTTGCCACTGGAGGGAGGCTAGGGAATGTGCAGTAGTTTCAAGTGTCACCTCCAGACGGGTTTGGAAATCTTGGGCTGATATTATACTACGACCCAAGGCTCCACCTGCTATTCCTGCTGCTGCAAAAGTGGAATAGCCAAGAAAATTCAGATTCCCCATACAAAGCGAGTGGGGTACTATTGTTACTGGAAAGCAGGGGCTTGGAGTGGAGTTTAAACAATACCCTTCTCCAAGGACTGGTCCCTTCTGACAACATGACCAAAATACGAGACATGAAGTCTGGTCATTCTCACATCTAAGAAGCAGCCCAGCTGTACTTTCTCCAAGACAGATTTGTCTTTTCTTCTAGCAGGCCATGGTACATTCAAAATTCTTCGCTAACACCACAATTCAAATGCATCAGTTCATCTGTGATCTTCCTTATTCACTGTCCAGATCTCACATCATATGAGGCTATTGAAAATACCATGGCTTGGGTCAGGTACACCTCAGTCTGGAACATGGTATCTTTGTTCTTTTGCAGATTAGTCCAATGCAGTATGTAGTTTGATTCCTTGTCTGCTGCTTCCATTCGTATTGATTGAGGATCCACAGAAAATGAAATCTCTAACAACTTCAATCTTTTCTCCCTTTATCATGATGTTGCTTATTGGTCCAGTTGGAAAGATTGTGTTTTCTTTATGCTGAGGGTAATCCATACTGAAGGCTACAGTCCTTGATCTTTATAAGTAAGTGCTTCATGGTAGAGCACACGAGGTGCACAGTTCTGAAAACTGAGCCTTAACTAAGCACCTTGAGGAAAGGAGTCACTGGATTTATGAGGACAGTCTCAGAAGACAACTAGGTCAAGGAGCACAATATAGTCCACAACGAAAATGTTCTACATCTTACTTAGTGAGTAGTAACTGGAGTCTTAAAACTGGTGTGTGCCATTAAGAAGCAACTATGGTTTCTCCCCAGGCAGAGCAAGGAAAAGTGAAGAAAATCAAAGACACAGGAAACGATGAGTCCAAAGCACTAAAGGACCATG
>NW_006922543.1:350158-351410 GCF_000298275.1 Orycteropus afer afer
CAATTGAACCCACTGCTGGGGAATCACCTTTTAGTCCAGGCCTATAAAGTGACTAATAACTCCAGGGAGGAACATCCTCCTTGGCACAATCAACTGTACAAGACCGAAAGGCCAGCATTTGTCCAGAAACAAAGCTCAGAAGGCAGGCAGGAAGGGACAGGAAAGAAAGAATGGAAATGGGAAACCAAGGGAGGGAGTGGGAAGAGTGCCATTACATTGAGGACATCACAACCAGCATCATGAGAAAAAATATGTATAAGTTGTTGAAAGAGAAACTAATTTGCTTTGTAAAGTTTCACCCAAATTAAAATAAAACCTTAAAAAAATATCTTTTCTCATGAAACCACATTTCCCAAAGTTGGTTTTCTTTGTTAACAACATGTATCTGTTTTTGGCCACAAACTCAGTATGGATGGTGCACCATCTATTGTACTTGGCCAGGAAATATTGGATATTTGATAGAGAAAATGCTCAGCTCTTAGGAAATTCCATTCCATTAAAGGCAGCAAATATCCATTGAGTGCCTATAACTGCCTATCATTTTGATGTGCAGTTGCTCTTCAGGATGATTTTTCAAACTGAAGTATTCATTAGTCAGGTACAAGCGTTCCAGTGCAAAGTTTGGTCAGGCCATTGATGTTAATAGAATCTCTTCTCCACATTAGTCCTCTATTGAGGCCTGTGGACAGTATAGCAATCAGTGATCAGAAGTTTTTGTTCCATGATTGATTCTCTAATGGGGGATAGGATCATGAAACGGGACTCAAGGAGACCATAGTAACAGCTGAGATGGAGGTACACTGGGGCTGGAGGGTAGGACAGGAAGGCAGTTTTCTCAAAGCAGGGATCTGAGAGTCAGGCTCAGAAGTGATCTGCAGCCACAGGGGAAAGGGGCTGTGCTCTGTGTTTCATTCCTCAGCCTGTAGGCCTAGGCTGAGCCTGAGACAGATAATGAGTATGCACTGATTGGACAAACAAAATGAATGGTGTATGGAGACTTGCAGGTGCAGGTAGCAGGAGGAAGTTGCATCTAAGTAGACAAAGACTACACAACAAAAAGCTCAGAAAAAGCAGGCTGGGGAAATAACTATAATAAAAATCAGCATTTATTGAAGCATCTCTATTTATCAGTAGAATTGGAATAATGTGTTTGTGGGTGTATGTGTGTGTTTATCTCTTACTTCCTTAATGGGGGCTCCTTCCACTTCGCCAGAGATGACTGTCATCTTGGGGAGGATTGTGAGTGATCGGA
>NW_006922543.1:352580-362136 GCF_000298275.1 Orycteropus afer afer
TTCCCATGTTACTATGGGAGAGAACGGACAATGCTCCATTGTTATGCCTAAAAAGAATTGATACATTTGTGTTATGCTGTTGGAGAAGACTACTACTGTGTGTACCACGGACTGCCAGAAAAACACAAGTCTGTCTTGGAGGAAGTACAGCCAGACTGGTCCTTAGAAGTGTGGATGGTTAAACTCTTTTATCAGGAGGGACCAGTCCTTGGAAAGGACATCATACTTGGTAAAGCAGAGGTCAGCAAAAAAGAGGAGGACCTGCAACATGATGGATAGACACTGTGACTCCAAAAATGACCTCGAACACAGCAATGATCATGAGAATCATTTGCCCAATGCATTGGCTGAGAATCAACAGCCACTGCTCCCAGAAGTAGTTCCACACCTGGAGGGATGTATCCAGTGAGGGCCACTGTTCTACCCCGAAATCACTGGACTGAGGCTGGCCATTCTTGCCTTAGAGGAGGATGGAAGAAATGCATCATCTTTGTAACATCCCTTTGTGCATTTCCTAGGGTTGCTGTCACAAACTGAGATTTGTTTGTGCAGAACAGGCCATGTTTTGCTCTGTTAAACATTGGAATCTCTGTGATTTGGAACAGACTTGATGGAATTTAACAAAAAGGTGTTGGAGGAAGGAAACAATCTTGCCAGGTGATCACCAATCAAAGTAAAGGGTATAGTCATCCTGCCATCACAGGATGCAGGTGGACACCCAAGCTGGGCATCACATGTGAGTCAGAGCCAGATCTCAGTGGATCAGTGAACAGTGACCATTGAACCAGGGTCACTCTTCCACATTGTCCCGTCCAAAAGCACAGGTCAATGTGATATAAGCCATGGGTTTTCTAGGAAGAGACAACTCAGCCAAAATCGACTGTTGGAGCAGGCAACATTCCATAACCTATGAAGAAGTGTTACGTGCCATTCGCCAGGGAAGGAGGTGGAGGAGTGGGAGACCCAGAAGAGCACAGGAGACAGCCTTCATAAGAGATCTGGATTTTGAAAATCAGTATTAACTCCAGAGAAATAGAGGCAACCCAAAGACACATTGTTAAACCAAGAGAGACAGAAGCTTTCTGTTGTCAAGTCCTTTCCTCACTTGACCTCTTCTCCTCCATCCACTCTCTTATCTGGTGGAAAAAGGGTGCAAGGGCAAGACAAGGTCAGATATAGGAAGTATAGAATGAGTGAGCTTGTTTGGGCATCAGAATTCCAGAGTGCACATTTTGACCCCATTACATCAGGCCCTAGGAGTCCCTGGTGGTGCCAGTAGTTAAGGAACTTGTCTGCTAATCAAAAGGTTCGAAGTTCAAACCAACCCAGAGACACCTTGGAAGGAAAGTCTGGTGATCTACTTCTGAAAAGTCAGCCACTGGACACCTCATGGAATGCAGCTCTACTCTGACACACACGGGGCACAGTGAGCCAGAATTGATTCAAAGACAGCTGGCTTTTTACACCAGGCCCCATGTTATGTCTTGAATAGGAGTGTAAGTAGCATGTTTGGGGAATTTGTGGGGTCAGGCAGGAAATGCCATTGAAGGCTAGAAAGGGTGGTGTATGTAAACTGAGGAGAGAAGATTGTAAACTTTCAGAATCTCAGCTCGAGGGTCAAACTCCTGGGGAGGCTTCATATGACTACAGAGACAGATTTGGTTCCTTTTTTGCATCCTTGTAAGCTGCCTCAAAACATTTCTGGAACATGTGGGTGGTGTGAACAATGTGGCATGTGGCATGACATGGTGGTGAATAGTCACACAATATGACTCTTTATAGTGGGCCTGAAAGCATAGCGGAACTTGAGTCCACCATGCTGAGATTTGAAAGGGCATCCCGGGCTGGAAACACAGAATGTGTGTGGGATGAGGCACATCAAGGAGAAGAAAGGAAGTTAACAGTGTGAAACAGAAGGTGCAGAGTGGGGTGGCCAAGGAGAACTTACATGCTGTCTATGGTAAGATGCTTACACTTCATCCTTTAGGAACCAGGGATATTTATGTATTGCAGTCCCTGGGTGGTGCTCAGCTGCTAACTGAAATGCTGGGGGTTCGAGTCCACCCAGAAGTGCCTTAAAAAAAAAAAAATGGTCTGACTATCTACTTCTGAAAGTTCACAGCCATTGGAAACTATGGGGCACATTCTACTCTGACACACATGATGTCATTCATCAGAGCTGACTTTACAGCAATGGGTCTACATATTAGAGAAATATGCCTTGAGTCCTAACATAAGGCAGGAAGATGAGGTTCATTGAAAGGATATAAGTGGCGGGTGAAATCACCAGGTTTCCATGGTGGAAACCATATGAAGCTTTGGAGTGGGTGCTTTTGAGGCAAGAAGATCAGATGGGGGCAATGGAAACTGTCCAACTTAGAGCTGACAGGTGTGGCAGTGGGGATGAGACGAGATGCTGGACAGAGGGAGATTTTCCAGGACAGCCTCTAGGTGGAACACGTTGATGGAAGAATATCTTTACAGCTTCATCCAGAGTTCTCCAAAAATGACAACTCCTTGGACAGAAACTGCATAAAATACATTTTTGATGAGGCATCGTCACGTCAAAAAAAAAAAAAAAGAAAAAAGAAGAAAGAAAGAAAGAAAAAAGAAAAAGTATGATTATAACACAGGGATGGTAAACTGTTGCTTTTGCCTTCAGGAATTTTTTAGTAAATAATTCCTTTTCAGTCACATTGAGTGTTTCCATATGATCCATTGAAGGGAACATAACTGTTTTCCTCATCCATTAATCCAGATCTCCCAAATCTGAGTCATCATTCAAAAGTTGGGGTAGTAGTTGACATCATTGATCCAGCCGTCTGGGAAATTTTGACTGTGCTTTCTTTAATAATCCATCAGAAAATAATCATTTGGGTTCATCTCACAGCTCCTCTCACTCAAGGTCAACATCTCCCATAACCCTGCCATTGATCAATATTAAGCTAGACTCTTAAGTGCATTTTTAATGACTTTTTGCCATCCCTTGGAACAATTGGATGGAACAAATGCAGGCCGTTCTTGCCTGCACTGGCCATCTATTTCCATCTGAGATTCCTGGAGGTTTTTCTTTAGTTGCTTTGTGCCAGACAATTGTTGGAGTTAGTGGAAATGGGTTCAAACTGAGGTGTAGATAAATTGAATGTTTAAAACACAAATCATTGAAGTTGTCTTGGAACTTAATTGCCTCTTTGCCATCTGACATTTCTGCTTCTCTATCAGGCTATGGTGATATCACTCAAAAAGTTCCAGCAGATTTTGCATGTCTGCAAATTAGTGATTGCAGAAATATTGAAGATGTGAAGATGAGCAGACACACAGAGCAGGAAAAGAGATGAGCAAGCAGGCCGTCAGCAGCCTTCTGCAGGAGGTGATAATGGAAGCCCAGAGAATGAATGGCTCATACGGGGACTCAGGACTCCTGACTTCTGGTTCTGTAAGCTTCCTACTCTGCCCCATGGACTTTCAGCTGCCAGTGCTCTCAGTAGTTCCACATCTGGAGGGATGTATTCAGTGAGGGCCACTCTTCCATACCAAAATCACTGGACTGAGACTGGCCATTCTTTTTTTTTTTTTTTTTTAATACTATATGTACAAAAGGGTCCATCTTTGTTATCTGCACCTCCCATATACCTCTCTATGTCTTCCACCTCCTCAATGCCACCATGTTAATCAATCATATTTGGTACATTGCCCATTCTTGCCTTTGAGGAGGATAGAAGAAATGCATCATCTTTCTAATGTTCTTTTATTCATTTCCTAGGGTTGCTGTCACAAACTGACACAAATTGGATGGCTGATAAAAGCAGAAATTTATTCTCTCACAGTTCTGGAGAGTAATTGTCCAAATTCAGGGTGTTGGTGGGTCCATGTTGTCTCTGAAGGAGCTAGGGAAAAATAGATCCTCTCTTGTCTTTCCCAGGTTCTAGTAGCCCCAGACATTTGTTGGTTGGCAGCTTTAACATAACTCTGCTTTCACATGGTCATCTTCCCTCTATCTCACCATTGTCTCTTCTCTTTTATAGGACACCACTGTAATGATATTGTTTTTCAGTCCCTTCAAGGCAGCTCAAACTTATAGTCACCTTATGTACAGCAGAATGTAATACTGATAACATTATCCTATTTCTGACAACGTCACAGGTACCAGGAGTTGGGACTTCAACATAAATTTGGGAGACAAAATTCAATCCACAACACCCTTTGAGATTTAACAGGGAGTATTTAATCTCTAAAAAAGTAAACCAGTAAGCAATTGAGTTGAGTCCAACTCATGACAATCCTGTGGGCATCAGAATAGAACTGTGCTCCACAGGATTTTCACTGGCTGATTTTTCCGAAGTGGAACGTCAGGGCTTTCATCCAAAGTGGCTCTGGGTAGATTTGGACCTCCAACCTTTTGGTTAGGAGCTGACCATGTGAAACATAAGCTCCCCCCAGAAACTCCCCACAATAGCAGGGAAGTCTAAACAAAGTGCCAATGAAAATAATCAGCTAGGTCTTCTAAGCAGGAGATGATTGACTTTTATGCTAGACCTTGAAGAAAATTTTCAAAATTCATGGTTAGGGTCAGCCAGTGGTGGTGGAAACAGCACTGGTCTGGGGATCAGTATCCATTCATTAAAGTATGAGTCCTGTAGCAAATTTACTGCAGGCATTGACAAGTCATCCAGGCCTGCTAGGCTTCAGTTTGCCATTCTATAAAATGACATCAAGACTTAGTGAAGGTACTGTCCAGTTCTAACTCCCTGTAGTTCTACTTTGTTTGGTCTTTCACAAAGGCTTTATGAGAGAAACCACCACTCATTTGTCAGGCTGCCATACTGTGCTGGCTTGTGTGTTGTGATGATGCTGGAAGCTCTGTCACCCATTATTTCAAATACCAGCAGAATCACCCATGGTGGACGGGTTTCAATGGAGCTTCTAGACTAAGACAGATTTGGAAGAAAGGGCTGAGAATCTACTTGTGAAAGTTGGCCAATGGCACACTTATCGAGCACAACAGTGCTTTGTCTGACTTGCTTGCTTTGGACACATCAAGAAGGATCAATCACTGGAGAAGAACAACACGCTTGGTGAAGTAGAGGGCCAGAAAGGGCAAGGAAGATCCATGGTAAGATGGATTGGCACAATAGCCACAACAGTAGCATCAAACATGCCAACCATCTTGAGGATGACACAGGACTGGGCAATGTTTTGTTCTGCTGTCCATCAGGTCATCAAGAGTTGAAGTCAACCGGACAGCAGCTCCCTCTCCTTACCTATCTATCTATCTATCTATCGATCAGTGTATCAAGCTATCAATTTATTGATCTATCGATCTACCATCTATCTATCTCTATGCAAGAAAAGTACCCAATATTGACATCCTTGTTCCAAACATCTTTATGATCCTTGTTCCAGCTTTGAGCAGTCCATGGTATTCTCAATATTCTTCACCAACACCACAATTCAAGTGCATGAATTCTTCTGTGGTCTTGCTTATTCATTGTGCAGCTTTCATACACACATAAAGCTGTGGATAGTGACCTGTAACAGAGTAGAGCTGCTGCATTGGGTTTTCTCGGCTGTAATCTATGCAAGAAGAATGAAAAAATCTGTCTTGGATGAAGTATTTCTGGAATACTGCTTAGAAGTAAGAATGGTCAGACTTCATCTCACACACTTTGGTCATGTTTTCAGAAGGGACAAGTCCCTGGAGAAGGGAATCATGCTTAGTAAAGTGGAGGGTCAGTGAAAAATGTACAGGCCTTCAATGGGATGAAAATGCACAGTGGCCGCAAAATGGGCTCAAGCATAGAAAGGGTTGTGAGGGTGGCACAGCGCGGGACAGTGTTTCATTGTGTTGTACACAGACGGGGTCATTATGAATCAGAGCTGACTCAACAGCACCCGAAAACGACAATAATCTTTATGGAAGCAGATTGGCACTTCTTTCTCACGTGGAGCCACAGAGTGGGTTCAAACTGTGAAATTTCAGTTAGCATCCAAGCGCTTAACTGTCGTACCACCATGTCTCCTTGTTGTTAGATGCCCTCATGTCAAACAAGAAAAAGCAAAGATGGGGTGATTACTACACTAGGTATGGTGACTTTTTTCAAAGACAATGTGGAAACATCAGCAACATGGTGACCACAGCATGGACATGGGAAGAACCCAAGGCCACAATGGAACTCAAAACAGACTCATGAGTCCCTGTGGCAGCCAGGAATGTGATAAAGATGCAAATTCTTCCACTTTACATGGTGGGTGGCACCTTTCACATGGACTATATGCACAGATGTATGCATATATCCATGATTGCATGACCACACACCAGCAGGGAAAAGATGGGTTGTTTTATAGAGTATGCGTGAACAAAACAATGGCTTATAATATAGGGGTGGGGGGGATTGTTGGATTACTGTATCATTACAAATTTACAGGTAAATTCCAGGTTGTTATCATCATTAGATGCCACTTAGTTGGCTCTGACTCCTAGTGACCCTGTGTGCAACAGAATGAAACACTGCCCAGTCCCATGCCATACTCGCAATCCTTGCTGTGCTTGAGATCATCATAGCCACTGTGTAAATACATCTTGTTGAGAGCCTTCCCCTTATTTGCTTACCCTCCACTTTGCCACACATGATATCCTTCTCCAGGGACTAGTCCCTTCTGATAACATGACCAAAATAGGTAGGGCAAATTCTGGCCATTTTTGCATCTAAGGAGCATTCCAGCTGCACTTCTTCTAGGATAAATTTGTTAATTCTTCTGGTACTGTCAGTATTCTTCACCAACAACATAATTTAGAGACACCAACTCTTCTTCAGTGTTCCTTATTCATTGTCCAGCTTTCATATGCATGGAAAAAACAAAAACACCGAACTCACAGAGGTCAAGTTGGATCCGACTCATAGCAACTCCTCCTAGGGTTTCTAAGGCTATACCACTATGAAAGAAGATTACCCAATCCTCCTTCCAAGGAGTGGCTGGAGGATTTGAACCACCAGCCTTCTGGTTAACAGTCAAATGCCTTAGGCAATATGCCACCAGAGCTCCATGGCTTGAGTCAGGCTTACCTTAGTATTCAAAAAGTGACAGTTTTTCTCCTTAACACTTTGAAGAGTTCTTTTCCATCAGATTTGCCCAGTGCAATCCAATGTCTGAGTTCATTCTGTGTATTTCTATGTAAAACATACAGCTTATAGAGGAGTATGGTGAGACGACATTTATAATCCTCTGGAGCGGATGTGCTCTAATCAAGACCTGAAAAGCACAAACCTCAAGGGAAAACGTGACAAATTGAGGGCCTATTAAAATTAGATTTTCTTTCAAAAATGACGCCCTAGACAGAGAGCACAGATGAATGAAAGACTGGGAGAAATTACTTATAACATCCAAAACTGACAACAGAATAGCACCACGAATACACGCAGCACCTCCTAAAAATTCACAAGAAAACTATTGGCACAGAATATAGGAGACAATTCAGAGAAAGATGAAATGGAATGACAAAGAAATAGGTGAGGCGATACTGACATCATCTTAGAACAAGTCTTCAGAATGACAAAACGTGGAAGGCAGGATAATTACAGCAGATGGGTACAATGAGGGGCAACAGCATTTCCTGTGGATACCCAGATACAGTGGCAAAGCATTGGCAGTTTTCAGGAAAACTGGCTGTGCACATGGGCCCTGGCTCAGCAACCTCATCCCTCGGTGTTTAGCCCTCAGGAATTCTCTGCTACAGGGCAACCAGCCTGAGGGTGTTCACTGATGACGGTTGGACTGTGAAGATGGCGGCTAGACAAACAAGTCACTGAAGGTACTCTATGAAAAGGTTAGAAGTGCACAGCAGTGGACAGGCCCTGCTCTTCTAGCTTTATACGTATTGATTATTTTCCAGCAGCCTCGGAGATTGACAGTCACTATCTTTCCTTCACAGATGAAGAAGCAGGAGGTCTGAGATCTAAGTGAGCACCCGCATTATACAACCAGGAAAGGGCTGGCTGAACTCAAAACAGGATTTTCTCCAGAGGTTATGGGTTTCTGTTTTCTCTTTTCCATTTTGTCATGGGAGATTTCAAACATATACAAAAATTGTGAGAACCGTGTAAAGAACCCTCATAATCAAGTTACGACCGACCTTATTGTCTCTCTCAGGGAGCTCTGGTGTCATAGTGCCTAAGGCACTTGACTGCTTACCAGAAGGCTGGCAGTTCAAACCCACCAGCCACTCCTCGGAGGGAAGGTTGGGCAATCTACTTCCGTAGTGATACCCCCTCGTAAACCCAAGAAGGAGTCAGATCAACTCGACTGCAGTGAGTTTGGTTTGGTTTTTTTATTGCTTCTATGCCTCTACCCAGTTATTCTCACCTTACTCCATATTACTTTTAAAGAAAATTGCCACATGTCATTTCATCTGTAAGTATCATGCTTTATATTTCTGAAATAAAAGCTATTCCCTCTTTGAAAATATAATCACAATATTATAATCTCACTTCACAATTTTTAATAATTTTTACAATCATCAAAAATATGCTATTGTGCTCATTCCTGAGCACTCTATAAATAAGCCTTAGTAGTTTGGGTCTTTGATTCACATACAGTTAGGCATTGCAATGGGCTTATCTAACTATTAAGTGTCTTTCAATCTTCTAATAGATTTTCACTCACATCTTTCTTTTCCCACTGTGTGGATTTGACCTGTCAAGGAAGCCAGATTTGCCCTTTTGTTATTCCCGGTCTAAGTTGGTTGACTGTATCCCTAGGGTATCACTTAGGATGCTATTATGTCTCCTGGATTTCCTGGAAATTGATTGTTAGGTCTACAAGCCTGATCCGATTGAGCCTTCAGAAGAGCATGTCATCGAAGGCATTGCATGTTTCTATAGTAAGTTATTGGACGAGGTCTCCATTATTACAATAACAGCAGCTGTGGGTGACTATTACCCACATCCATTAATCCACTAGTGTGTAAATACTTTGATATGGAAGTTTCATGGCTTCTTGTTTATTAGCTGGAATAGATTTATAATGAAAACTCCCCTTCATCAACTCTTTGATGACTCTGACATAAATCCACACAGGTAAAGCAGCACAAGCTTTGAGGATTTCCCAATATTTCCAGTTTTAAATCAAATGCATTTAGTCCCTGCTCTTAGCTGCCATTGAGACCCTGTGCACAGCGGAGTGAAATGTGGCCTGGGCTCCATTTGCACCATTCTCACAATCGGTTGCAGATCACACCATTGTGATCCATTATGTTTCCTCACTGGTTTTCAGAAGTAGATGCCTAGGCTTTTCATCCTAACCTGTCTCTGTCCAGAAGCTCTGCTAAGACTTGCTCATCATCACGGCCACACTCAAGCCTCCACTGACAGGTGGTGGCCATGCATCAGATTCGTTGGCTGGGAATCGAACCAAGTCTCTTGCATGGAAGGCAAAAACTCTGCCTGAACCAGCAACGTCCCCAGTTATTCCCTAGTATCCTTCAGGGTAGGACCCTGGGTGGTGCAGGTGTTAAAGGGTGTGGATGTTAACCAAAAGGTCTGTGGCTCAAAGCCACCAG